>NC_056584.1:2514999-2570458 GCF_018340385.1 Cyprinus carpio | reverse complement strand
GGGCCAGCCCTCTTCTGTCGGTGTCAACATCCACTGTCTCAGTGTCTGACAAATCCCAAACAGGACACTGGCTGAAAGACAAAAGTAATTCAATTTTGTACAACAAAAATACATTGACGGAAGCATGTGTTTCCCCAAGATACTAATTTTGCCATCTAGATAACATGAAAGTGAAAGAGTGATGTGACGTGTAGCCAAGTATGGTGTCCCATATCCGGAATTTGTGGTCTGCATTTCACCCATCCATGTGCACACATACAGCAGAGAGTATTGAACACACACACACACACACACACACACACACGGAACAGAAGGCAGTGGCGCCCAGGGAGTGATTGGGGGTTAGGTGCCTTGCTTAAGTTTGGGTTTACCAGTTGTGGACATGAGAGTGGAAGAGACCACTGTTCATTCTCTCCCCACCTACATTTCCTGCTGCTACTGAGTCTTGAACCTGCGCCCCTCAGGTTACAAGTCCGACTCTCTAACCATTAGGCCACAACTGCCAGTAACAATAAATTTATAAAATATAGCTGCAAGCAGCGATGGCGGGCTCAAGCCATCAGTGCAAACGCCGCCCCGGAGGCATCAGGAAAACTGTGCCCAGCGGCACATGCATTTACAGTTACTCTATGGCAGTCTGGTTTTAAGGATTCGGCAATTAAAAGGGTTAATCCAAACCATCAAGACTATGAAAGACACACACAGAGAACAATACATAATACTTTAGTAACACTTTTTTATAAGGTTTCAGTTATTAAGATTAACTAACATGAACAATAATTATATTGCATGTCAATGTCAGTTAATAGTCAAAACTTTAAAAAAAAAAAAAATCTGTTAACATTAGTTATGCACTGTGAACTAAAATCAACAAACATTAATAAATTCTGTGAAAATATATTTTTCATGTTCATTTACTAATGTTTACAAATTAGACCTTATTATAAAGTGTTACTAAAACCTTTATTGATTTACACTGTGTGCATAATTATTAGGCATGTTGATATTCTGATTTTTTTTTCAAAGCACATTTTACCAATTTCCAATGACATCAATCTTAATAACTACCATTAATTTTGTATTTAATCATTTATGAGCGATATATAATTGTCCATGAAGGCTGGAAGAGAAAATCTCCTTATATTCAGGTGTGCAGAATTATTAGGCTTTTTTTACAGATGAAATAAGCCAAAAAAGAGTTTTAACTCGGACTGAAAAGTCAAAAATTATTAAATCCCCATGAGAATTATTCAAAACTATTGCAATATAGAAATTGCAAAATTTCGACATGATCATTGGACAAAAAAATGCTGACTGGGACAGTGGAGTTTGAAAAAAAAAAAAAAAAAAAAGGTGGAGAAAAGACACAAGTTAACTGCAAAAGAATTAAGAATTAAGACTTTTCAGAATAGAAGATGGAATAAAAATGCGCTCCCCAAACCTACTTCCAGATTCTGGAACAGGGGTCAGGAACCTTTTTTGACCAAAAAGCAAAATTTTTATTTTTGGTTAAGAGCCATTTTTCCAAAAGGGCATATATATATGTGCTTGGAAAAATATCATCTGAATATCAAGTGCCTAATAATGATGCACGCCGTGCAAAGAATTTTTAATGATTTTATTGATCTATAAGCATTTGTAAAATATTCTGCCGGCATTACAGCTTGGTCTTCATCTGTGAGCTTATCTTTTTTACTGTTACATCATGAGTTGTGTAAATTCAGATAAATTTCATGTCACAGGATGTCATAGGTCAGTATTTAAATGAGTTTGAAATTATTATTATTATTATTATTATTATAAACCTATGCAATTATATATATATATATATATATATATAAATATATAAATTGCATAGGTTTATAATAATAATAATAATAATAATAATAATAATAATAATAATAATTTCAAACTCATTTAAATGAGTTTGAAATTATTATTATTATAAACCTATGCAATTATATATATATATATATATAATTGCATAGGTTTATAATAATAATAATAATAATAATAATAATAATTTCAAACTCATTTAAATACTGACCTATGACAGTATTGAAATGTATATATATATATATATATATATATAAATATATATATATATATATATAATATATATATATATATATTTTTATTTTTTTTATTTTTTTTTGAAACACACACACACACACACACATAGCCTATATTAGGGGTGTATTGATTCATCGATATGGATCGATGCATCGATAGCACCTAAAAAAAACCACCTAAATAACCTTTGTAACATCAAAAACGATTAATCTATATTTAGTTTTAAACAGTGATGTCTATGCAGTTATTTACGTTTGATATATTAGGGATGTATTGATTCATCGATATGGATCGATTCATCGATAGCACACGTACAATATAGATATCTGTTATATAAATAGGCAGCTTATTTGGCACTGTCTACATTTTCACATAATGTCCGTCAACGGCTGCATTCTCGTTCAAACTCACCGATTAGGACTCGGTATAAGGCACAAGGTGAGCATATAAGACGCTCGGGATTGTTCGCGGAACAGTCGAGCGCTGTGTGTTGTCACCGCACACATCTGAAGCGCGTGCATGCACACAGACACAGCCGCACGCGCGAATACTAAACTGAGCTATCTTCCGCTTTTTTTGTGCATGGATCAATAAATACATAATTACATCTAAATGCGCGTTTTGGGGAATATCCTAGTAAACACAGTCGGTTAGGCATATGTCTTAACGTTAACAGCTCAGAAATAAAAGGCATGTGTATATTAAACCCGTGATTGGTTCTTAGAGTGAAAGCATAATAATAAATCTAATGCTGTCAAAGAAAAATACAAGTGCTCACTGCTTCTGACTAAATAACCTTTGTAACATCAAAAACGATTAACACATACACTCAGCGCACACACATTCTTCACAGGTCAATGGCAGAGTCATCAGAGTGACTCAGCCCCCTCCTTTTTCTCACACAGAGAGACTGGCCTCAGAGTGAGATCAGATGACTGACAGTTTTTTTAATTTTCTGTTATCCATAGAGCACTGAAAAGTCGTGAAACTATGCATATTTGCTCAGAATGACTTATCCTCTATATATAAAAATTTTGAAGTGTTTGGAAGCTGCACTTTAAGAAATATAAGACAATTTATGTTTACTTTTTTACTGTTATTTCAATAAATCGCTACGGCAAAACAACCGTTCAAGCTATCCAAAAATCCATTCGCAATTTAAGTTCCTCAATGTTTTGGCATCATGTAGACAAAGTTTGGTGTGTATACTGTAATTCTCCTCTGAGCAGTATGCATTAATTCACAGCTATATTTTTCCAAAAATCCATATTCAAATCAATATAACTGACTTCCTGTTCATCGTAGCTGATGACTGTGAATTAGAAAGTTGTCCGTCTTGATAAGAACAATTTATGTACTGAGTTTGGTGTCTGTAGATAAAACTAACCCCCTCACTTTTGACAAAAGGTGGCGCTATAGAGTGGCTCCTCCACGCCCTTGCATGAGCTATTGCCATTGTCTAGCTATCATTAATACTGATATGTGTTCTGAGTTTTATGTAATTCTGAGCATGTTATCTGGCTCAAAATCACCAGAACAGAATATTCAAGTTTGACACGTTGCCATGGCAACACTATATTAGATATCAATATCCCCACAAGAGATTTACATCGGCCGTGTTTTGTCATTATTCTGATGAAGTTTGAAGCAAATCGAGTAAAAATAAGATGCTGAATTCAAAGCATTTTGAAAATGACACACTTCCTGCTGCCAGTTGGTGGCGCTATAACTTTGACTCCTAATAGTCACATATATGCGATCGGGCTCATACAACGAACAAACTGATGAAGTTTGAACAAACTCAGGTAGTGTATGTTGATGTTATTAGACATTTCCTGTTTCTCATTTCTCGCCATAATTTCAACGCCTCGCCACGGACAAACCGTTAGAGATATCAAAAATATCTTCGCAATTTAGCATCCCCAATGTCTTGAGATCATGTTCACTGAGTTTTTGTGGCAAACGGGTGGAGTTCCTCAGAGGAGTATATCAAATTCCAGAGCATGTGTTTTTCACAAAACCCTAAATAGCCAACTTCCTGTTGGGCGGAGCTTATGACATCCAGTGCGAAAGTTTTTTGGTTTGATGAGATCTACATGTGTACCGAGTTTCATATGTATACGTGCAAGTATGGATGATATATGGCCCTCAATATTCCAGGGGGCGCTGTAGAGCCCCTGTGCCACGCCCGTGTACCAGTCTCTGCCCGGCCCTAATGGCCGCAGATTCCAAGGTGTGTGCCAATTTTCAAGAGTTTTTGTGCATGTTAAGGGCCCCAAAAGCCCCCGAAACCTTGGAAAAAAATTAGAAGAATAAAGAAAAAAAAAAAAAAAAAAAAAAAAAAAAAAAAAAAAAAAAAAAAAAAATAATCCTAAGGAAAACAATAGGGCTCTTCGCCCTCCAGGCTTGAGCCCTAATAAATAAATATATATCCAAATGCAGAATGTATACCAGCATAAATACAGCCACTTTGGAAATAACACTAATCAATATTGGTTGAATGTTAGCAAACTCTTTGTGCTCAAGTACAAACCTTTCTCCACAAGCACTGGCATGAATCTCGATATAATCAGGAGGGAACATAACTTGGCATATTGGGCACCTTTTACTTGTGGCGGATTGGTCTTCTTTATTGGTGGGATCACTTTTAATAGATGTTTCAGGGGAAGCTAAAATAAAAACAAACAAACTGGTCAAGGGTCAACTCTACAGAAGCGCACAAGCAAAACATAAAAAAACATAGTTCAAGTAAGAATAACTACTTTAAAGTTGGTGTTATGCAATTATAATGAAGTAATGCAATCTATGCAATTATAATGAAGTAATGCAATCTATGCAATTATAATGAAGTAATAAATGTGATCGTTAAGACTTACAGACAATCTGTGTACTTGCTTCCAAGCAATCACTTGATTCTTCTTCTGCCTCCTAAACAGAGAATATGAACAAATAAATTAATTAAATCAAAGCATATATCTTCTATAATAATAATAATAATAATAATAATAATAACAAAAACAATGTAAGTTCAAAACATTTTAATGAACATTTCAAACTTACTTGGTCACTGTCTGGCTTGCTACAGGACTCTACATGCAAAGCCAGAGCTTGTAATGGCAAAGTTTCACCACATGTCTTGCACTGTGATTCTGGCATTTTGCTGAACTCTGGGGCATCAAAAGGAAGTGGTGAAATATCAATTTCATCCTGAAGTGGAACAAATGAAAAGCATATGCCTTCCATTATTAGATGAGCTCTTGAGTAGCTTTGCTGAGTATCCCTCTGATTCTGGTGGGATCACTGTCAATTTCCTCTGGCCACTTCCACCTTCAATAAATGAATAACATTTGTAATAATGCGCATCGTCTATGTTTTTTAATGCATGCACTAAGATAGCAGCATTAATACTGGCTAACAAAAATTATACAAACAATGGAGATATATTAAGAGACATCAAAGAGTTAAACATCAAAGTCATAAAATAGTTAAACAAGGGATAATAGATTATAACTACTGACCTGACGCCTTGTATAAAAGCCATCCACCCATTAAATTCTCCAATTTAGGATACTCAACTGCCAGAGATGCTGTAATCTACAGAAACAAAATTTTAATTAATGCAAATATCAAATACATTGTTCCTGCTTATAAATAATGAATTTAAAAACGCCCACCTCTACATGGTTGCTGTTATCAGGTAAAGAAATATGGCGTTTACCTAAACCTGCCATTAACAATTTAAGTTCTTGAGATCCTTGTGGGGTCCTATCTGTTGGTGCTGGGAGTAAGTAAAACTGCAGACTAGTATGCTTTGTGGGGGCTACAACAGCTTTTATCACTGGAGTAGGAAATCTGCGTTTGCCGCTGGTTCTTTCTTTTCGAAACATACTAGGAAAGGACCTGTTGAAAAGTATTCAAAGAAGGAGATGCAATATTTTCAGGATTAAAAAATTTGTATTTGTATGCAAACACAATAATATAATCTAAGAAATTATATGTAACCTAGTCATCTCTTGATGAATGCTGGGCTGCCTCAATCCCAGATTTTGACTGCCAGGTGGATTTAGAGTCAGACCCCAGGATTGGCTCTGACCCTGAACCTGTTCCTGACCAGCTGTTGCCGTTATGAGTGACAGCAAGTTTCTTGCTGCACTTTCAATGAGTGCATACTCTGGCTGTTAATAAAAAAGAAAGAGAAAATAAATTAAATAATAATAATAATAATAATAATAATAATAATAATAATAATAATAATAATAATAATAATAATAATAATAATAATAATGATGATGATGATGTGATTATTTCAGGCATGTAACAATACACTCGTTGCACAATTGAGTTTGATACACGATACTGATCTTGCAATAAAGTACAATACACTGACAATACATTGAACAAATTCAAAAAAAGAGAGTTAAAATGGCATTTTGTTATTATAACTTTTATCACATTTGGCAACTCATTAATACTGATTATTAAAGTGCTATATTTCATATTATATTAGAGGTGAACTTAATCTGTACTTGGTTGGTGCTCCCCCCATTCACACGGAAAGGGTGACAACTCTGCACTCTGTTCCTGCAGTCTACATACAGTAGCCTACATTTTTAAATGTTGTATTTTATATAGATATACTGTAGATGTGACATATTGTTGCATTTTTGTATTGTAAAATATTGTGACAAATAATATTGATATACCCCTGCATTATTTAAAATGTTCTCTGCAAAAAACAATTTCATCGTCATATATGTATAAATAATATAAAAAAAAAAAATATATATACAACAATTAACCTAAATGTATAAAAATTAATGAATGAATGATGGATGGATTGATTGATTGATTGATTGATAGATCCATTTTTATGGAGAAAAACCTCCCCAGCTTAAATGTTTTCAGCCATGTTTGTCACTATTGATTTTGCACTTATCGATCACAATAATATCTTTAAATTATTGTTTTTTTTAATATATATATATATATTTAAATCGTGTTGGCATTGTGAAAACCTCAAAAGGTTAGTTATAGATATTGTAAGACAGAAACTCACCTGTTCACCGCTCATTTTCCTGTAGTAGGCTCTAGGCAAAGGCAAGCACGCGTTTCAGTGACTAGATAAATTAATCCCCTAGCTTAGCGCCATCTACTGTTTTGGAAGAGGAAGTTACTCAACTGCATTTGTGAGAAAATCTGCGTGGAGGCATTTGTCAGAAAATCGAGCCGAGAGATCCCAACTGTCTCACAATCGTAACAAACAGGTATGCATTTGTATGCACTAGATTTGGTATTTGTTCAAAGGTTACATGCAATTTGTTGGATGGTTTGTATTTATTTGTGAAATATCATTTAGGCTCATTTATTTATATTTGTAAAACACAATATTACTCAACTGCGTTTTCGCTCAAATTGACCTTTGTATTTGAACATTGCCTTCTGTTTGTTTGCGAGTCGAGTTTTCCTTTGCAAAGCAGATCGAGTTTGTTTGCGAGTCGAGTTTTCCTTTGCAAAGCAGATCGAGTTTGTTTGCGAGTAGAGTTTTCCTTTGCAAAGCAGATCGAGTTTGTTTGCGAGTAGAGTTTTCCTTTGCAAAGCAGATCGAGTTTGTTTGCAAAATGCTGGATTTGTTTGTTTAATTATGGCACAAAATTCGCTCCATAGGATAGTGCTAAGTGTTGGGAAATTTCGTAAATTCTTCTCTTTTTTTAACCAAGCAAAACATCTTTTGCATAAACACCCTCATAGTCTTTGTTCCTCTACAGCAAATTTAAAAATGTTGCACTTTCAGGGAGACTTGGGCCTAAAACATTCAGCCAGTTGGAACAGAAAAACACCAGAATAGGCCTGTTTAGTAAGCAGGATTTGATGGCCGCATTCCTACACTTCTAAAATGCAATTCAATGTGGAAGTAATCCAAATATTCAGAATACGTTACTCAGATTGAGTAACGTAACGGAATACGTTACAAATTACATTTTTGGGCATGTATTCTGTATTCTGTAACGGAATACATTTTGAAAGTAACCTTCCCAACACTGAGCATGTCGTTCACACACACTGTAACTTGCTATTGTGTAGTAGTATAGTACATCACAACCGTATACAGTTATGCCCACACACTCTACATATTTATGAAAAAAAAAATTGATTCCATTAATTGTTAAATAATTTTTTTTTTTAACAGTTGTCTGTCTTTCTTCAGAAAGGTAATTCAGCTTTATTGTTGAGGTACTTCAGTTTCTCAATTCTATCAATTGTAAATTCTCCATCTTGCTCTTTTCCTTGTCCACCAGAGGGCAGCAGATGTGTTACAGTGTGCTGCTCCTCCGGCACTGCTCTCTCCATCATCAGCTACATAACAGAGAGCCTGCATAAAGTCTCATGAAGTTACTGATAACTTAGTGCTTTCTTTTTTGCCACCTAACGCGTACTTCCAGTGTGAATTGAAATGTGATTGTGGGTTTCATTAAGCTGTCAAACATTACAGTGCCATAGTGAACTACCTGTCGTCTTCCGCTGGGGCGTGTCTCCAGAAGTGCACGTCAGAGGAGCGGAGCCTGGCTGTCACTCAAAGTGGACTTGTTGATTCCGCCGTAACATCTGCCCTATTCGGAGTGGAAAAAATGCTGCGAGCTCGACATAGACAGCATTTCCTCTGGATGTCCTCAATAGCAGGAAGTGGTGTCCCTGTGATGCGTTGGGCAGTTTTCACCACCCTCTGCAGCGCCTTGCGGTCAGCAACTGAGCAGTTCCCATACCAGACTGTGATGCAACTGGCCAGGATGCTCTCGATCGCACACCGGTGAAAGTTCACCAGGATGGCTGAAGACAGCTGGTTCTTCTTCAGTGTTCTGAGGAAGAAGAGGCACTGGTGAGCCTTCTTGACCAGGTGTTTGTGGTCCAGGACAGGTCCTCCGAGTTGGTGGTTCCCAGGGACTTGAAGATGGAGACATGGTCAACAACCATCCCGTTAACGTGGATGGGGTCATGCGTGCTTCCTTTCTTCTTCCTGAAGTCCACAATGAGCTCCTTTGTCTTGCTGGTGTTAAGGAGCAGATTGTTGTCAGCGCACCATGTGGCCAGGTGCTATATCTCCTCCCTGTAGGCAGTCTCATCACTGTCTCTGATGAGGCCAATCACCATGGTGTCATCTGCAAACTTAATATTGGAGTTGGATCCATGCACAGGCTTGCAGTCGTGGGTGTAGAGGGAGTAGAGGAATGGGCTCAGCACACAGCCCTGTGGTACGCCTGTGTTGAGTGTGATGGTGGTGGAGCAGGTGTGGCCTGACCTAACATGCTGAGGTCTGTTGTTCAGAAATTAAATAATCCAGTTGCAGAGGGAGGTGTTAATGTCCAGGTCTCCAAGTTTTGTGGTCAGCTTGGAGTGAATGACAGTGTTTAATGCTGAACTGAAGTCAACAAACAACATCTGTACATTTGTGTTGTTATTGTCCAAGTGTGTGAGTACAGAGTGCAGCACTGTGCATACTGCATCATCTGTGCTTCTAATTCTACGGTAAGCAAATTAGTGTGGGTCCAGTGTGGGTGGGAGGCAGTCCTTGAGGTGTGCTAGGACCAGTCGCTCAAAGCACTTCATAATGATGGGTGTGAGTGCTACAGGGCGGTAGTCATTTAAGCACATCAGGGAGGAGTGTTTCGGTATTGGCACAATGGATGTGTACTTAAAACATGTTGGCACAGTTGCTTGGGTGAGGGACAGGTGTGTGTGACTGGTAAGATCAGTTGAGGTGCTGTCCCACCCGGGCCAGCAGCCTTGCGTGCGTTGATCCGGCTCAATGAAGTGTGGACATCTGTGGAGGTGAGTTGAGGGGTTGGTGGTTTGCTGAGTATGTGATTTTGGTGGCCGTCTCCTTGCTGCTTTCAGCAGAAGTCGCACCTCCTTGTTCATCCATGGCTTCTGATTAGGGTATGTTGTGATCTGTTTTTCTGTTGTAACACTGTCAATGGTGGTGTTGATGTAATCCAGTACAGAGGAGGTATACAGTAGGTAGACAACCAAAATGGGTAATATCGCCGTCGCAGGGCCGCGGCGTTAACTGCAAGTCAGTCGCGTGTTAAAATCATTCACTATACTACCGCCAGGTGGCGCAAAGGGACGGATTGCGAACTGAATGTAATTGTAAAATGAAAGGAAGACAATAACATTATAATATACATTATAACATCCTTAAAAGCCATTAAAAAATAGGATAGTCTTATGCTACAGTCTACTCATCAAAAATTTAAAGAAAGACCTTTACACAAGGGCTCTTATGCATGTTATTGTTATTAAACAGTCATTACATACAATAATCTTCAGTTTCCATTTGCAGAGCAAAATGAGAACGGTCCAGCATTTACAAATAATTCTTATTCACTCTGTTATTATTCTTGACTTTTCAAATTGCTAACACTTTGCATTTTTGAATCATGCCTTTACTGTGTGACCAAAAATTTTGAATTGTGACTTTGATCGCGCTGGTGCCTCACGCGCACATATTCATTGGAAACAGCAGTCGTTCACCAAGCCATGCGGTGCGAGCAGCGGTCCACTTTGGCATATTTTTACTCATTATGATTTTTTTTCCGTCGATACTGAAACACGTGTGAAATCCAAAGCCTGTTTTATCTAATGAATAAGAGTTTAGCTTCAAATGGGCAACATGTTTGGATTTGTCCCGAATGAGAGAGATAAGCCCAACCTTACCTTATGTATCGCTTTAAATTATTTTAATTATTATTATTATTATTATTATTTTTTGTTTATAAGCCTATATATATTATTATATACTGCAATTATATTTATCCATTAGAATTATATATTTGTAATTCTTGTTCTGTTCTGATAAATTTGTTGAATTTAAAGGATTTGTTGTAAAGTGAAGGGAACTAAAAAATATCCTGTTGGTACATTAGCCTATAGCATTATAAGGACTGCCGTTATTATTTCTGAATGTAATAAAATGCAACTCTCACAAACTTAATTTATTTTTTAGCGTGTTTTCGTGTATGTTTTTATCCAGCTTTATTTTTCCATTGCATCTAAAAATGACTTTGTGCATCACATTCACTCTGCGCACTCAATCTGCCTCTCGCGTTGTTCAGCTGTGGACGATTTCAAAATGTTTGATATAAAGGTTGATGTCACATTTTATACAGGAATTGTTCATTAAAAAAAAAAAAAAAAAAAAAATTCAAAATATATTGTTAGTTTTATGCTAACATGCAATCAATGTATTCAGATACAATATAAGACACAAGTTCATTTAGGCTATTTAACATGCACTGTGACATTTTACCGTTTCAACTTATAAACTCCTTGAGATTTTAAAGTCAGTTTAATAATATAGAATTTCAAGTTGAATCTAGTATAAAAAAGGTTTTAATTGCTTAAATTATTTCTATGAATTAATAAGTTAGCATGACTTTTTCATCATAGCATTTTTAGCATCATAGCATCATAGCTGTATTCTTTTCTGAAACCAAGCACCCAGTTTTTTCTTTTTTTAAATCTATGAATCGCTCGCATATCTCCTACAACCTACAAATAAGGGCTAATAGAGGTTCTTTCTTTTATTATTTATTTATAATTTATTCTTGAAGAAAATAAGTATTTATTCTTTAATAAAATAAGGGACAGATAAGGAACGATCCAAATATTTGTAATGTACAATAATATAAGCCTATATCTGCCTGCAGTTAAAAAGTTATATTTGTTTTGATTCACCCATTTATGTTGGATACAATTATTCTAAAAATAAAAATAAATAATGTCATAAAAAACGCCATTGGCCTGAATAAATTTTACCATTATATAATTGGGGTAGTAATTTAGGAGGTGAAAATACAGTGAAATTACAAATGGCATGGGATTTTAAAGCATGACAATTGAAGGTCTATGAAACGTTTCTATGATGCATTTTTTTAAACTGGCACTTAAAGTTTTCAACTAAAATATTATTTCAACCATATAGCCTGTGAATAAATAAAATGCATACTTTTCAATGAAAGAACGCTGAGAGTGTAGGTTGCTTCTGGTGTTTGGATTTTTACTTCAATATAACGAGATCCAAGTTTAAGAATAGCCTAGGTTTTTTTTTTTTTTTTTAATCTCTATTTAACAGCATTAGCTCAATGAAATTTGTCTTTCTTCAGGTAGACTGAATGTTTTCCTGCCTTGCTAAATGTTGGGCTCATGATCAATGAGTTGTATTCGCTCAAAGTGATTTTATAAAATCAAAACTTGCGGACGGTGAAGCTGGGTCAGTTAGAGCTCGCGCTCACTGTAAAGCGGGAGCAGCTGACAGAGGACTCCGCTTGGTCTTAAAGCCTTCCTCAAACGCCTACATTCACAAATAACAATGATTTTCGCAAAAATAATGATTAATTATCAATTGATAATTTTTTATTATTTTGGTCTAGTGAAAATAATTATATGGGCTGCGAGAAAATAATGAATAAAAAGAGGGCTGCTGTAAGTGCAGGCATGTTTCAACCCAGTAACATAACACACCGCTCCTCACAGCCAAAAAACAGACTGAATTCAGTTCAGCTGGAGCGGGCTGGGGGTAGTTCTGTATAGCTTGTGGGGGTCGAGATAAAGGTGTGAATTTCTTGCTCTTTCATATGGACAGTCTTATGAGGGTTTCAGACTTGCAGAACAGGTCTTAGGACAACTTTAAAGAAAGGTTTGATCCACTTCAAATGTTGACTACTGTATAGCGCAATAAAGTTTATTAGTTATTATAACTTAATTTCAGAGGAAGTGCCTTAACTCAAAAAAAATAAAATAAATAAATAAAATTAAATTAAATAAAAAATGCAAACTGATGCATTAGGGCTGGGCGATAGGCCTTATGGCCTAAAAAAAATCCTCGATTTTTTTCACAATAAAAACTTAAAATCAATATTCAAATGACAAATAAATTGTTCAAGACAAGTTTTAATATAATTCTTTATCATTTACCAGTCAAATTTATAACTGAGACAAGATGATTAATAAAAAGCAGTAACGTTATTACCTTAATGCTGGAAAGACCATTATTTTATTTATTTATTTATTTTTTAATACTAGCCCATCATGCAATCATACAATTTCCCCTCCGCGCTCCGAGCATTTAATAATCACTCCGCTCTGCGCTCATTGATACCAAACACTGCTCCGCACTCGCTCCGTGGATAAAGTTGAAATGTTATTTTCATAATGTAGCCTATAAAAATAAAAATAAAAAATTAATAAAATTACAGGACAGTTTCAAAGGGGATTAGGCTATTGTGTGCAAACTTTTTTTCCTACCAAACGCCAAACTAATAACATTGTCAGCATTAAAAGGTATAATTGCTGCTTTCTGCTGTGCAAATTTTGTTTGTATTGAAAATAACAGTACATTTTCAGTTATTTTATCTACAGATCGATGCATTTCTTACAGATTTCTGCTCATTCAAAATCAGATACAGATGAAGTACTGTAAGATTACATTTGTTTGAATGCATTATTGCGACAGCGATTACGTGTGAATGTGCTGTATCTGTTTAAATCACGCTTTAACCCGAAAATAGTCAGTAAAAGGAACAGACAAACTCCTTGAGAACTAGCCTGTAATGCTCGACTATTGCCGTCATTATAATCTTCTGATCGGAGAGATTATGTGTATCAAGCTATAGCTAAATATGTTTATCATGTGAATTCTTGCTAAATATGCAGTTATATTACGGGCTGTTGGCATGAATTGTACTCGTGATGGAGCGGTGCTGGAGCGAGTGAAAACCAGAATCTCCGACTTTTAAAAAATCCGCTCCTCTTGAGTCAGAATAACACCGCTCCGCTCATACTCTGCTCGGCAGCGTGTCCCAAACGCGCGGTGGAGGGTTGAGCCCAATCAGAACTGCGAGCCCTGAGTGGAGCGTCGGCCATTTTATTTTGTTGCGTCCATACAATATTTTTGTATGTGAAATATACATTTTCACAGAATGTAGCCTATTCATAAACAATAGGCCTATATTAAATCATCTCTTTAAGTTTTTCTAAATCCCAAACAGAGTCCAGACATCAGTAAAGTATCCGTCTATGAACATGTTTTATAGGTTTTTATAGGAGTTTTGGGAGACATTATATTTTGTAGACTTTATGTGATTTAAAAGCACAAACCAGAAGCACAATATCTGCAGAGAAGGGCTGGCCATTCTCAAAACATAAAATATCAATTTTATTTAAATTTTAGTTTTTTGTGTTTGAGAGGAAAAATCAGAGTTAAGACATCTCTCCGTTACAGACCGTTCTGAAAGAAGAATTTATACAAACGCGTATAAAATGCTTTAAAAACTTTAACAGAGATGTCTAGAGGGTATTTAATAGGTCTGCCTCCCACGTAAGATTTTTCTAGTAACTAGTCGTTCATTTGTCATTATTCAACTAATCGCAGGTTTATATTAAATTTACATCTATAATCCATAATGAGCCTTAATATATTCCGCGCTCAAGAAAATGCATTAAGTTTGCCACAAAGCACAGGCAGAAGTAGCCTAATAATTGTGAAAAAGGAGACATTTTAATTATTTATTAATAAACAAATGTTTTCTTGTTGGCTGCAAGATGAAATTCACAATGCTGGCTCTCTCCACATGAACGCGGCTTTAGAGAGAAATGAAACCTTCTCAGATTACATAATGCTTTCGGTTTTGAATTGATTCGTTTAAAAGACATTTCAACCTTTCTGTAGATATATTTCTCATGTATGTGAGACACCCAGATTTTCAGTTATTTCATTATTAGTGAAAAAAATCACATGATCGAGAGGGCGCCTCCCTGTCATGCGCATTAATAATTTTCGCACAAACACTTGAATATGAATGATAATTCACATTTGGCATATGCATTACAAAGTAAATATTTTTTTTTTACATGCAATTATCCAAAATAAAACCAAACAAGATTTGTAATGAAGATAAAATGTAGACAAATAAGAATAAATGCTGCATGTGCACTCAGCATCATGTGCACCGAGCAAATCTTGCATTCTGACATTTTACAGAATATTGTACAAACCTGCATTTAAAATGCAGCTGCAATTTATTTCATTTATTTATTTATTTTTACTTTACTTAAATTATATGAAAGCAAGTAAAGAAGACTCCATTTAAAATCACTGAAGTTGTCAATTAATGAAGCTCTTTTTTACATCGTGTGTATTTTGTTGATTATAATGAGAGAACTTGAGTTTAATCATGAGGACGTTTTATTAATCACTCCATTCTTTAGAGTTTCAGTGATTTAGCTAAATCATGCAGGTTTAATTTATTCGTTTCTTGTTTTAATTAGGCCTAAATAATGGGAGCAAAATTATACAGTCCCTCACGTTTTGCTAAAATAAAGAAAATAATTTATTAAACACTCAAGCCTAGCTCACAATAGGCTATCACTTTTAATGCTCCAATGCAAAGTAAACCACAAATTCTTTTGAATAATATAACACACAATTTATATTATATAAATAATACTGCACACTATTTAAATGTGTCAAATCTAAAATATGGTGTAGAGAAAATATAAGCACAGGCTCATAGGCTTCACATTTATCCTGCTTGAATTCGTTCTAAGAAACGCACATATCTTCATAAGGACTAAACTTTCATCTGTGAATATTAAATATTTTAACAAGCCTAAAGTGTTTTCCTTTCATTTTCCCTGACTGCAGTCAAATATAACACATCAGTGCGGCAAAGCTGACATCTATTCGCGAAAATGTGCTTTGATGTGCTTGTTTGAAAACTTGTGATTAAAGCACCACTCAGCGGTCAAAAGCTGCAAATGCACTTTGCCGACGCCGCGGCGGTGGTACGAGCGGCGGTAGAACTAACGTTTTGGATGGCCACCTACTGTAGATATCAATGTCCGTGTGAGAGCCACTGGCAGCCTGAGAAGCAAACATACTCCAGTCCGTGTATTGAAATCTGTCCTGAAGTAAAGAGTCTGCTCCAGCTGGCCACACTTTGATGGTCCTCACTGATGGCTCTTTACCATTGACTACACATTAAAACTTAGGGGTGAGAAACAAAGAAAGGTGATCAGACTGTCCGAGGTGGGGGAGGAGGGTTGCAGTGTAAGCTCCATCAATGTTTGTTTAAACATGATCCAAAGTTTGGTCTCCTCTGGTGTGGCAGAAAACATGCTGATGGAATTTGGGGAGCACTGTCTTTAATTTGCAGTGATTAAAATCACCCGCGACAATAAAAGCAGCCTCCGGGTGAGCAGGCTGTTGTTTACTAATGGCCACTTGAAGTTCGTTCAAAGCAAGGAAAGCGAGGAAAATGTTGGGTAAAGAGAGCCAGAGCGGTGTTAGCTTTGGCTTAGATCTTAGACCTCCGTGCTTTCCCCGCCTTTGTTTACGATCTCAATGCCGCCTGCGAGCACTTCCGCCCAGCCAGGTAGAGTGTGTAGCCTCGGTTGTTCTGGAGATCTCAGGGATGAGTCGAAGATTGGTGATAAAACTGCTGGAAAAGTCCTCACCAATATCCAAAATCTCCTGTCGGGTGTAGGATGTTAAAGCAAAGCTGTTCAGTACGAACAGACCTGAGATGAGCAGGAAAAATACTGCAAAATTGCAAAAACTGGAGAGACGCCGAGCCTCGCGATGTGTACACGCTGCCATTTTGGTCCATCAGTAACAGTAAAGTACTGTTTACAAGTAAAGTAAAAGTTACATTGACATTTCATCATTAAGCAAGCGCTTTTATCCTGTTACTCTAGTCGGGGCATGTTTTTACTGTCGACTTTGGCCGTGCTGACAATCAAGAATCTTAAACTTTCCGGGCGTGCGTCTGTTGAGGGCGACCAGTATTACATTGTAACATGCTACAAAACACGCACGCACGCACAAATGAGAACATTTCCATACAGAAATGATGGGACTGATTTATTATCCTTTTTCACCAGCAACGACGGGCTTATAAAGGGGTTGTGTCGATATGTGATCGATTATCGCTGAACAAACGCACGCGCATGCGTTATTCTGTTGTTGCTCTACCGCTAGTCGAAAACACGTTAACCTAAATCTAAGCACTCTCTAACACAAAGAAAACACCTTATGCATTGTGTATACTTTGTTTTCAATACCGTTTTTGCATCTAAGGATGTTCCCTTAGATTCCACATGATACTTCCAATTATAATTTTCTGTTCTGTGCTTTCCCCTCAGGATAAGAAAATGAGCAGCTCGGAAGATGACCTGGACTTGCCTTTTGGAGTCGATGATTGGTCGGCTGAATTCCTTAAAAAAGTTTGCGAGGAATTTCACAAATCAAAAGAAAGCAACTAAAGCCTCTGTGAATCATTAGATGACCAGATGATAAGCGACATGGCTGCACTTAAGGGCGAGCTCAGCACCTTAAAATCTCGCGTAGCAGACCAAGGCAAAAAGATAGAGGATCTGAGAAAGCAGCTGGAAGGAAAGAAGGGCCAGAAGAGACCAGCTTCCTCGGCCGACTGGTCTCCTGAACGGAAGCAGAGATGGTCTGAAGAATTGGACGAGATCCTGATGCCATTCTGGCCAGAGAGATCCGATGCAAGCGAGAAGCTGATTGAAAGGCAGCAGGCCTTCTTCAGCTATGTGGTGGACGTGCTGAAAATGAAAGGTGAGAGCGCTTTAAGCCTCTTAACTGTTTGACAGGTTCTCTCAATAGAAGTCATGTCACGTGAGACTAAAAACAACCTCCTGATATTTCTGTCAGATCGGAGAAACCTGGAGATGAATGCGGTGACGGTCCTCAACGAAGGGGTTTCCAGGGGCGTCTGGGAGGACTGGACTCCTGCGGGAATTAAAGTGACATTCAAACAATACCTTGTAGAAAAAAAAAAAAATCACATTACAGAGAGACAAAAGAAACTCTTCCAGAAGAAAGAACTAGATAGGCTCAGAAAAATGGTTGGTTAGGAAGAAGTGGGCCTGTTCAGTTGGCTTTATTTCTAAGTTTTTGTTAATGTTATTTATTGTGTTCATTGTATAGTTTTCATGTATAAAAAGCATCGCAGCATATAGTAGTATAGCACATCACAACACAACGATACACAGTTATAGCCACGCTCTCTAAATATTTATATGTACGTTTATTTTATTTTATTTACCTGTGACATTTTATTTTTATTTTATTTTTGATGTTTCTTCTATTCTGTTTTGGTCGTTTCTTTTGAACATTAGGGTTAGGATTAGAAAAAATCCAAGAGCTGAAGCACAGTCCAGCTCTGGTAATGCGCAGTCCTTCAATACTTCTTCTGGTCATTCTCCTGCCTCGGCCAAGGCCTGCCCCCACGGCCTAGGCCCACTACTTCACCACCAATATATTTGGTCTTTTTAACGTTGAACCACAGATAGTGAGATTTTTAAACGCATGGACGAGTATTGTTTTCAATAATAAGTGTTGTTTTTATATTAAGCTTTTTATAGTATTTATTAATATTTATGGGTAATACTTCTCCATATAATTTATTAGGGGTAGAATGGGTAGGATTAGGATGGGTGGGGCTAAAATGATGTGATTTATTAGGGGTAGAATGGTAGGATTAGGATGGGTGGGGCTAAAATGATGTGATTTATTAGGGGTAGAATGGGTAGGATTAGGATGGATGGGGCTAAAATGATGTGTCTGAGGGGTGGAAATGGTAGGATTAAGGATGGTGGGGTTGTGTCCATAAGTGGTGAAATGGGTAGGTTTTAGTTATGGTAGGGGTCAGTCGGTCCATGGTCCCTTCGGTCCAGGGTCTGTGACGGGTAGGGTTAGTGGATGTTTTGTTGTTCCCCTCAGTGAATATAATGTAGCTATACCAATAATAATCTGTAATCTGTATATGCATAATCTCACTATCTTCAAAGACAGGAATTCAAGTCTCCTCAGTGGCTCTCACCCATTTCTTAGGCCTCATTCAATCCTCTTGGATACTTAGTGTTGAGTCTGTTTATCCAAAGGCTTTCTGCTCTTAGTCTGTCTCTTAGACTCCACAAAGGGTTAGTTTGTAGTATAGTAGCTCTAAGAGAGGGGAAGCCATGTAATAGGAAATGTTGGATCAAAAACCTGCGTTTGTGGATTTTATGGATGATGTTGTGAGTGTGCTGGTATATTCTCATTCTCACCTCATTCTTAGTCTGGAGTGAGGTGAGAATGGGTGGAGGTACTGGTCTCCTTATATCGAAAGATTGGAAATTTGATCTTCAACCACCACCTACAGGTCACGGTTCATTTGAATCACATGCTGTTACTGTAACCCACCCTGTTAAAATCCACTTTGTGGTCATTTATCTTCCCCCAGGTCAATTGGGAAACTTCTTGGAGGAGTTGGACGTGCTGCTATCAAACTATCCTGAAGATGGTACTCCTCTGGTACTGCTTGGTGACTTCAACATCAACCTAGATAAACCCCAGGCTGCTGATTTCAACACACTCTGCTCGCCTCATTTGATCTCAAGCGAGTCTCTACTACAGCGACTCACAAATCGGGCAACCAACTGGACCTCATCTACACGCGCTGTTGCTCAGTGGACAACACTTTAGTTACTCCACTGCACACCTCAGACCACTTCCTCATTACTGCTAATCTAGCACTTACTCCTGAAGCGGCACACGCTCCAACGCGGGTCACCTTTCGACGGAACCTACGCTCACTCTCTCCATCTCGCTTATCCTCTGTGGTTGCATCCTCACTTCCTTCACTCTCGCAGTTTTTTGCCCACTGTCGTCTAGACCAGCACGCACCACCCCATCTGCCCCCTGGCTGTCCGATGTACTCCGTGAACATCGCTCTAAACTCAGGGCTGCAGAGAGGAAATGGCATAAATCAAGAAACTCTACCGACCTCAGTGTGTATCAGTCTCTCCTCTCTTCCTTCTCTGCAAACGTCTTCACTGCTAAAACATCATATTACCACGACAAGATTAACAACTGTTGTGATGCTCGGACACTCTTCAAAACCTTCTCTTCTCTTCTTAGTCCGCCTCCACCTCCTCCTCAATCGACTCTTACAGCTGATGACTTTGCAGTTTTCTTCACAAATAAGACAAGAACCATCAGTGACCAATTCTCCACACCCGCAGACTGAGGATAACTTCACAACGACTAATGCTCACTCGTTCTCCTCCTTCTCTCCACTCTCAGAGATGGACGTTTCCAAACGTTATCCTGTCCAGTCATCCTACTACTTGCCCACTGGATCCGATCCCCACTCACCTCCTTCAAGCGATTTCTTCTTCAGTCATACCTTCACTTACTCACATTATCAACTCCTCTCTTTACTCTGGAACATTTCCCTCAGCAATTAAGCAGGCTCGGGTAAGCCCACTGCTGAAGAAACCCTCTCTAAATCCAGCACTTCTAGAAAACTACAGACCGGTATCCCTTCTTCCATTCATTGCAAAGACACTCGAACGAGCTGTGTTCAACCAGCTCTCTATGTTTCTTGTACAGAACAACCTCCTGGACAGCAACCAATCTGGCTTCAAAAGTGGCCACTCAACTGAGACTGCCCTGCTCTCGGTTTACTGAAGCCCTGCGACTGGCAAGAGCAGCTTCAAAATCCTCAGTACTCATTTTGCTGGACCTGTCTGCTGCTTTTGACACTGTTAATCACCAGATTCTCCTATCCACCCTCAGAAAGATGGGTATCTCTGGAACCGCACTCCAGTGGCTTAACTCCTACCTGTCTGATAGATCCTTCATGGTGTCTTGGAGGGGTGAAGTTTCTAAGTCACAACAACTTGCTACTGGGGTTCCTCAAGGCTCAGTACTTGGACCGCTTCTCTTCTCCATCTACATGACGTCATTAGGATCTGTCATTCAGAACCATGGCTTTTCCTATCACTGCTACGCTGATGACACTCAACTCTACTTCTCATTCCAACCAGATGACCCGACGGTAGTTGCTCACATTTCAGCCTCTCTGAGTGACATTTCTAGCTGGATGAATGACCATCACCTTCAGCTCAACCTTACTAAGACTGAACTGCTGGTGGTTCCAGCTAACCCATCGTTTCATCACAACTTCTCTATACAGCTGGGTTCGTCAACCATAACTCCTTCCAGGACAGCCAGAAACCTAGGAGTTGTGATGGATCATCAGTTAAGCTTCACGGACCATATTGCTACAACGACCCGGTCCTGTAGATTTGCCTTATTCAACATTAGGAAGATTAGACCCTTCCTGTCAGAGCAAGCCACCCAACTTCTTGTCCAAGCTCTTGTTCTCTCCAGACTGGACTATTGCAATGCTCTCCTGGCGGGCCTTCCTGCATGTACTATCAAACCTCTACAACGGATCCAGAATGCAGCAGCAAGGGTTGTCTTCAATGAGCTGAAAACAGCCCATGTTACTCCTCTCCTCATCAGGTTACACTGGCTACCAGTAGCCGCTCGCATCAAATTCAAGGTACTGATGCTTGCCTACAAAACGACCACTGGCACGGCGCCAACTTACCTAAACTCACTAGTTCAATCTTATGCACCCTCCAGAAGTTTGCGCTCTGCAAGTGAACGACGCCTTGTGTTGCCATCCCAAAGAGGTTCAAAATCACTCTCACAGACCTTTTTCCTGGACTGCTCCCAGCTGGTGGAATGACCTCCAGATCTCAATTCGAACAGCTGAGTCTTTACTCATTTTCAAAAAACATCTAAAGACTCATCTTTTTCGCCTGCACTTAACCAACTAATACTAGTACTTACCTTTTTTCTTTTTCTTTTCTATCATATTCCAAAAAAAAAAAAAAAAAAACCTGCCTACGTGTTCTGTACTAGACTAACTGAGACTTGTCATAGCACTTGTATACCGTTGTTGTTTTCTCGTTGATCTGATTGTTTCTACTGTTCTCATTTGTAAGTCGCTTTGGATAAAAGCATCTGCTAAATGATTAAATGTAAAATGTAAAATGTAAAATGTAGTCTGTCCGTCATACTGTTTTTTGCACTTTGTGCAGAAAATTAAGTAGACACAATTGGTGGTGTCTGGAGAGAGAGTTCTGTCGACTTGATAAATTTGCTTCGTGGTTACATTTTTTATCCATTTCAGAGCCAGATAGTACTTGCACGGTCTTTGTTTCTTGGTTGTTCTTTTACTTCTAACTTTACTTTGTACTAGAATATCTAGTAGGTTTTTGTTCCTTCTGTAGGGCGCGATCGTTTTATGTCGTTGTAAAATCTCTGTGTCTTCTAGAAATTTGGAGAAATTTTGTTTAGCAGTCAAATTGAGTTGTTTGCTCTGAAATGAATAAAAAGCCACCAAGGGAAGTATTTTTGTTTCACCCGTTTGAGTTGGTGCTTTGGGGTCACTTATGGATTTAAGGAAGTTTCTGAGAACTGATCTTAAAAAACTTCTACCGTATCCCCTATCTTTCAATGCACTGAACAGTGTTTTAGTGGCTTTTACGAACTCCTCCTCCTCCGAGCAAATTCGATGGAATCTTAAAAGCTGGGATTTCAGTATCCCTTTAAAAGTATGAAAACTGCTTTTGTGTAGAAGACAGTGAGTGTCGGTCTCCTTAAAGTAAACCCGGTAGTCCAGTTTGTTGTTCTCTTCAAATTTGGTGCCTTTATACGTGATCACGTCCAAAAAGTTCACTTCTCTACTGTCCAACTCATATTTCACTGTAATTGATTTCTGATGTGTGTTCAGATGCTCAATAAATTTAAGAAACTCCTCTCTCGAATGCTCCCAGACACCCCAAATGTCGTCCAAAAATCTGTAATAGGCGAACGGTTTCAAAGTGGCCATCGCCAGCGCGGTCTCCTCCCAGTGCGCAATAAAAATGTTGGCGTACGAGGGCGCGAATTTCTTACCCATGGCAGTACCCTTGGTTTGGAGGAAAAATTTCGAATCAAACTCAGAATCATTTTTGGTCAAATTAATCTCCAGTAGCTTCAAGATATACTCATCGGGTCTACTGTCATGGGGAAATTTATTCATGCACCCTCGTACGGCCGACAATCCTGCCTCCGTCTCGATGTTCGTATAGAGACTGTCGACATCGATTGTGAAGAGCAGGGCGTCGGTGGGAATCCTCAGGTCTTTAGTCTTCTCAATGAAGTCGTACGCATCTCTCAAATAGCTTGGATGCTTTTGTGAAATAGGGTTCAAGTGGTACTCGATGAATTCCGCGGTGTTGTACGTTTCGCTATTACAGTCCGATACAATGGGCCTGCCAGGTGGGATTTTACCCGGCAGGCTCCATTTTTTTCTTTCTTTATGGATCTTTGGTAAAAGATAAAACCTGCGTGCCCTTGGCACGGCAGGGCCTGAAAGGTATTCCCACTGCTTTCTGTTGATGATCTTTCTATCATACATCTCCCCGAGTATCGCTTCCACCTCAACTTTGGTTTGTGGGTAGATAGGTTTATCAAGAGGAGTATAATGATCCGTGAACTGCCTCATTCCCTCCCACAAATAGTCTTTTTATCTAAAAGTACTACAGCGTTGCCTTTATCGGCTTGCTTGATGACGATATCCGTATTGTTTTTGAGAAGATTGAGGGCCCTTTCTTCTCCTCGGGTCAGATTGGGTTCCTCTCTCTAGTTCCAGTGCAGATGTCGAAACGCCTGTAGGTCGACGTTGATGATCTTATGGACCTGTGTGGGAAGTCTGGAGAGAGAAGGTGTCCAGTCCAATCCGAGGGTGAAGGGGGTCTTTTCTTTTGACTTTTTCTTTTTCTCAAAGTAGGCCTCTAATTTGATCCTCCTGTGGTATTTTTGTAAATCTTTTAGTAGCTCGATCTTTTAACGTTTTCAGATTTCTGGGTGCCGGTACGAATGACAGACCTTTCGATAAGAGTGATTCTTGTGTTTTTGTGAGATGGAATGAAGCGGTCAGATTCACTATGAATTTCTCGGGTGCTATTTATTTGCCTGATGGACCCGGCCAGTTTAACTGGTGCGCCCAGTGTTCCAGAATGGCCTTGGCGGTCTCTGTGGTCCAGTGGATTAAATCCTGCCCCACTTTGAACCGGTCATGTGGTAATTGTTCTAGGTACATTAATGTTTCTCTTATGTACTCGTTTACGCCATCTAGGTGCGTTCTTTCTTCCCACACCAGTAGTTCTGAGTAATTGATGATCGGGAAATACAGCCGAGCGTTAGGCAATCTGTTTCTTGCCATCTTATACGTTCGCTGTATTTCCTTGGTGGTATTCTGTATGCACCTTTGTGTTCTGTTGTTTATGCCAAAGGAGAATATGACCAACTCAGGCTGTACCGTTATGGTGGCCTTCTCGATCAGATTCCCGGCATGCTGAAACTTAGCTCCTGGGAAGCTGTCTATCTGTAGGTCTGTGTGACTGAAATTTCTAATTTTAGAAACATTGGAGTCCCCTATTATCAGTGTTGGGGGTAATGCATTACAAGTAACGCGAGTTACGTAATCAGATTACTTTTTTCAAGTAACTAGTAAAGTAACGCATTACTTTTTAATTTACAAGAAAATATCTGAGTTACTTTTTCAAAAAAAACTTTGTATTCCCATTTTTTGACTGACAAGCCTCCTGTTCCCATATTGGGAGAAATCGGAAGTATGGAGGCGTTGTGTGCGCGCTTTGTGAACATGATGTTACTGTAGTTCTAGACTAAATGTGAATGTGCATTAATTCATCCCACTCACAAAAAAAACAAAAAACAAAACAGATTTAGTATTCATCAAAATTAATCAAAACAGTGAAATGCAAACTCAGAATATGACGCAAACCTGCAGTAACTAAATATATTAAATAACACAAATGTATCTATTCCCATTTTTATTAACAGTGCCTTTGCTGCTGACCTTTAATGATCCAGTTCAACCATACTAATAATCAAAAATGACTTTAGATAAACTAACAATTGTGCTTCATTGTTTTTTTTTTATTGCTGAAGTGTTGAACCTTCTTCTCCTGTGTTCTACTGTACATACGTGAATTTACTTTTCCTTCAGCCTGAGGTTTATTCATTACACTTTTTGGTGTGAAAGGGCTTTTACATTTGCTATAAATAGAACTTCTTATATTAAAAACAATCAAGCCCTGCTCGTATTTAAAAAGTAACTTGAAAGTAACGCAAAAGTAATGTAACACATTACTTTCCATAAAAAGTAACTAAGTAACGTATTTAGTTACTTTTTTAGGGAGTAACGCAATATTGTAAGGCATTACTTTTAAAAGTAACTTTCCCCAACACTGCCTATTATTACGTACTTCTTTTGGAGGGTTAGACTCTAGTCTTGGTTTTTCCTGTTTGTGTTTATGTGTCTATTCGCTGTGTTCACAGGCCCGGATCTCTCCTGTTCCTCAGGAAGGGCTTGAATCAGCATGCGGCTACTCCGATTTTCTACTTCGGAGTCGGTCTCACTCCCTTCCTCTATCACTCTACGCCCCTCTTTTAAAAACTGCGAGAGTGCCGAGACCCCTTCAGACTCCTCCGAGTCTTCGGAAAAGAGGAAAGGAGAAGCCATGAGCCTGGTGAGAGACGGCCTTGAGATCGGCGGTCTGTCATCTATGTTCTTTCTCTTCTCGACATGTTTCTGGGGGGTTACATTATCATCTGTCACGACCACGTACTCATTTTGATTTAAAACTCTTTCTGGTGTCTCTGCATTAGGGTTAACCGCCCCCGTCTGATCTCCGTCCTCAACAACCGTCTCTCTCTCAGGTTCGTTTAATGTTTCTAAATCCACCAACACCTGAGTGACACCCCTTCTGCGGGTTCTCTGCTCCAGGGGCTCTTGGTGTCTGGCGGGTGTGGACGTGGGTGTAAGTGGTCGAGGCTCTTCGGGAGGGTTCTCCTCCGCATCGAACGACCAATCCCCCTCCCCGTAGGGGTGCGTGAGGGGACTGGTACGTTCAGCGGTGAGGTCTGTGCGTCCACAGTACTCCTCTCCCGTCTTGTTGTCTGTTGTACTACCGTGTCCGTTTGTCTGTTAGTGCCCATGTGTGTTTGTGCCTCAGTGTTCATTTGTACAACATAGAGGGCCTCCACTTTTTCAAGCACCTCTTCGTTCAGTCTCTCACAGGAGTTTTTTCTCGCCCAGTTTGAAGCCACCTCAAACGCTTGTCTCCAATCCGCTTGATTGGTTCTTTCTTTTAATTCTGATAGGACCTCATGTGTGTGGGTCTCGTAGTGTTCCTCTAAAATGAGCTGGGTGTTATGTAGCCAGTTTCTGGCGTTGCCTTCTTACAGCTCATCCGTTTCTTTAGAAGGGGCAGCTGGTTTAATGGTATCAATCAGAAACTGTGCCATTTTTCGGAACCCAGTAGGTGTGTTATCTTTGATTTTGGTAGTTACATTATGCAGATAGTGCACCGCACGTATTAGCTCATACATTAGTTTCATGGTGAGCTTTAACCTGGGCGAAGGAGGTGTATAATCAGGGTTTCTATCCGTATTAGATTCTCTTTGACGCCCTCCCCCCCTGTCTAATTTCTGGGGAGGAAACGGTTCCCTCTATCTCTTTGTGTGTTGTATGTGTTGTGTGAATCTTTTTTATAAATCATTCTGGCCGTGGGTCGAGCAGAGTTATAGTAGACCTCACGTCTTGCTCTGATGTTTGGTCTGGGGTCTAATGGTTCAGAGTCCTGATCATCGTACTCTGTGTAGCGGTCTTGTCTAAACCTGTCCCCAGTGCCGTGTGCGTGTTGGTCATTTCTGTTTGTGTATCGATAGAACCTGTCGGTATCCGCATTGTATCTCTGCTGGTTGTCAAATCTGTTGAGATTACTTCTTGAAAGATTCTCAGAGATATTTCTGTCGAATCTGGATGAAACTCTCTCATGTTGTGGGTACTCAGGTTCTATCAAAATGCCAACTGTGTTTTTATATTTGTTACGACCCTTTCTGTTTTTTTTGTTGTTGTTTTTCTTTTTTGTCTGATTTAGTTGAAGCACCAACTGGTCGGGCCTCCTCAGCATTGTGTCTCTTTCATCAAACTGATCGTAGATCCTATCCCTATAATCGTCTTCAGGAATGATCTGTAATGATTCTGGTTGTCTGTTATTCGTTCTGTTTGTATTATTATATCTGAGGTCCCGGTTGGTGTTTATAGGGTCAAGTTCAGTGTATCTGTTGTCACGTCCGGTGTAAGTTTTGTCATATTCGGTAGATTTGTCATATCTGGTGTTTATTTCTTTTTGAACAAAGTCAAAGATTGTAGGCAGGCGGCGTCCGCCCCTGCCAGTGTCTCTAGACCCCCTGTGTGGTAGAGCGGTCTGTGTGCGTGCGTTGAAGAGAGCACTCCCATTCCATCCATGACGGGCGTTCTGCTGGAAATCCCTGTAATTAGGGTCCATATTCTCCCACCGTCTTGGATATTGGGGATTATCCTCTCTTTGCTGTGCTACATAGGATTAGACTAAAACTCCCTTCCCCTAAAAGCTGGAGGATTATTTAAGTGAATACGTGTGCGAGGTGTTTTGCCCCTCTGTCTGTATTCCTGATAGTCATACATCTCCGCTTTGTGAAAGGTAGGAAGTCAGTAAGAAATGAGAAATAGAAATAAAAATAAAAGGTTTTCAAATGAAAATGTAAAATGAAAAGAAGTTGAAAGAAAAAGGAATTCCTCTATTTGAAACAGACGCTTCCTCTGTGCCTCTGCGACGTTTCGAAGTGTGAGCACGTCTTCTTCAGGCTAGCAACAGTAAAAAGCGTCGTAGAGTGTCTTTTTCTAATGATCTGCAATCATAAACACGAGAGTCATAAGTTGACGGCTCGAGCGATTCAGAACGAATGGCTATGAGCTCGCCCCCGCGACAATATAATCCTCTGAGGTGACGTCATCTTCATGCGACCCCTCCCGTAGTCGATTTTTCACAAAAACATGAATAAATGTGTGTTTATAAATACGAATTTCGCCAATAAAACTATCAAAAAATTCCTCTATTCATTCTGCATCACGTCGTGTGCTTTTTATGTTTTTAGAACGCTGCCCTCGATCGCGATCCCGAAAAATATGAATACATGTATGTTTATAAATACGAATTTCGGCAATCAAGGTATCAAAAAATCCTTTTATTCATTCTGCATCACATCATGTGCTTTTTACGTTTTTAGAACGCTGCCCTCGATCGCGATCCCGGAAATACTGTTTCTCCCGGTGTTAAACTGTAGCAAACTAAAATATCTATTTAGGGTGTATTTTTAATCAAATGTATTGTTAAATCATGAGGTTCTGTCTTTATTGATATTAGTTTGGACTCATATTAAGATATGAGTAATTTTTTTTGTTTGGAATGTTCCCTGTGTGTCTAATTATATCAATTTCCATCTAATTAATTGAATATCTGTATATGTCTTAATTTCCTGTGATCCACCCTTTTGAGGCCTAATCTTTCAAGTCCAACATTTTGTAGCATGATGTTTCTATGTTCCAGTAATAAAAACTAATAAAACATTATTTCTATTTTTATTCTAATTATATGTGTTATTAGATGTTTTTGTGAAAATCAAACTTATGGTGTGTTTAGTTGCTGTTGTTATGAAAAGATCCTTTAGTTGTTGTTAAAAATTCATAAAACAGTATGTCGTGAGTTTGCTTCCTTCTTGTAAGTGTCCTTATTCTATTTTGTCTCCAATAAATCTCTTTATGAACTTTTACATGAGTATTCATAAGTGTTTCTAAATGTGAGAATGGGTCCAGGACGTGGGGCCTACCCCGGACCAAGACAAGAGAGTCCAGAGGCGAGGCACGGGCTTGGTTAGGATTAGAAAAAATCCAAGAGCTGAAGCACAGTCCAGCTCTGGTAATGCACAGTCCTTCAATACTCCTTCTGGACTTTTTAACGTTGAACCACAGATAGTGAGATTTTTAAACGTATGAACGAATATTGTTTTCAATAATAAGTGTTGTTTTTTTATTAAGGTTTTTATAGTATTTATTAATATTTATAATTTATTAGGGGTAGAACGGGTAGGGTTAGGATGGGTGGGGCTAAAATGATGTGTCTGGTTAGGGTTAGGGTTAGGGTATTAAATGACAACCAGGATCAGACAAGACACGATCATACAACTGTATTAAAGAGAGCATCTTTTGAGTTTTGTGTGACTGTGTCTGTGCTCGACGTGTCACTTTTTTATGACGAACATGGTTGCACCTCTGTGTATACAATGAGAATGATTATTGCTTATTAAAATATATGGATCATTGTATTCTTATCAAGGAGTATGTGATTTTTTTTCAGTGCGGCCTAGGTGATTGTGTGCAACAAACATGTACGTCTTTGTGTACAGTATATATGTAAGTTTAATGATGATGATGATGATTTAAATGTGAATGATGTTTGCCTGTCATTTTCATTCAACCATTTTGACTCGCTGACAGTCTTCATCATCTCTTTTCTCAGAAACAAAGTTTTACAGAAGAAAAACAAAACATATCTGTCTAATATTTGATTTTATTTATTCGTTATTGTCATATAAACCTATAAATTTGGTCCGGTGTCTCTGTCAGGTTCCATTGGGAAAGGAGGCCCTGTTGAGTTTTGGCACAAGTGGCGCGAGTGAGGCATCACATATGGTTCTGATGGTTCATTTTTTTTGCAATATGATAAGTACTCTATTTCAGAAATGACATTGTGTTTATGTCTTCATTCTTGTTAGGATTAAATTGTCTTTCAACCATTTTGACTTGCTGACTATCTTCATTATAAATTTTCTCAGAAGATTTTCATGGTATGAAACAAAGTTTTAAAGAAAAAACAAACAAACAAACAAACACATATTTGTCTCTTCTTGCACTGTATCTTACATATTCACTGTATTTTATGTAAAATCATTTTCAATTTTAACTGTTTTAAATTCTTCTTTAATAAGTCAATTTTTAAATCATTTTCAAAGTTATACAATTGCTTGTGATTTTTTATTTTTTTTTCTTCATGATTATTTTACTTTCTTTTATGTAAAGCACTTTGAATTACCATTGTGTACGAAATGTGCTACATAAATAAACTTGCCTTGCCTTCACAGAATATATTTATGGTATAAAACAAAGTGGGGTGGTGGTGGTGGTGGTGGTGGGGGGTATTCAGGTAACACTAACTGAGAAAATAATCATTTGAATTAATCTATATGTTACTGTACAATTGTTTTTATCTAAGAGAGATTATACATTAAAGATGGATATTTAAAATGTTTATTACTGTTATTGTTATTATTACTGAGTTTAGCTTGAATCTGCCTCCCCGTTTCTCGCAGAGCTCTGGTGACGAAGTTAAGTTCAAGTGGGCATGGTTTCGCTGTACTGGACTACCTGCGACTAGAGCGCATCTGACCACTGAGGTGAAGTCCAAAAATATGGAAGCCACAAGAAATCCAGGTAAATACAACTCATGCTTTTTATTTAACATTTGTTAAATATTCTTTGCACGATTTATTGCTGTTAATGCAATGGTGTTCTCTAATTAGAAACGAAATTTTAAATCGAGTAAAGCGCAAAGAGCGCACTACACGGGAGACGACTTACCATCTAATGTGTTAACCGCTCAAATCCATTAAAACAGCAAAACCAATAAATAAATACATAAACGCTTTGGTGCAGTTTATTTGATCACTTTAAGTATATTTTCGTTAGATGGTCGTCGGGTCCGTGTCTACCCCCCCCCCACGCACTGAGATAGTTTTGGTACATCTCTGTGTTTATATGTTCATATGTACATTTGTGTATATGTTTATTATCATTCTACACATCGACTGATGGAATGTAAAATCATCATATGGGCAAAGGCGTCTAAGTCTGTAACAGTAAACAACATTGACCCTAACCTGAACCCTAACCCTAACCACATCCTCCCTCCTGACCACAAGGAAAAAAAAAAAAGGGGATTTTTTTTTTTTTTTTTTTTTTTAAATTATAAGTTATTTACGTGTTACACCATGTCCTCTGTTGCGGACACCTTAAAATATATATAGAAAGATATGACAGAGTTTAGATAGACCATTTTTCTTTGTACAAATGTAACTTCTTGTGTCTTTCAAAATGCCCAATAAACATGCTTTAAGTCATGTTGTCCTCTAAAAGTGGACATGTATGAAAACAATGTCTTGTTTCACACCAGAAAGTCATATTTTGATTTGAAACCCCTTTACATTCTCCTGAGACAGTGATTTATGACGCACAATTTGAAAATGAGTAAGATTTAAATGATCATTACAAACTATCATCATATCTCCAAGAGGGTGCTACATTGTAGTAGTAAATTAATGTCAGTTATTTTTAAAGACCAATGAAAGGGAGTGGGCATGGTGAAACTTACAATTTTATCTGTGATCAAATTAAATAAATATCCATGTGTGTTCTTGTTTTTTTTTTTGTCTAGACATCATCACACTTTCCGAAGATGAGGAAAGCATCCATCCTGTGAGTATGCATTGATATTGTTTAAGTGTAGAGGAGAGAGAGTAATCAGAAAAGAGCTGTGGTGCTGTCATTAATATCATATGGGCGATTCTGTAATTTGAGATACATTTTGCATTTCAGAAAGTTAAGAGAAACAAAAATATGTAGTGACATTTTATTTCTGCTATTTTTATTATTTTTTTTTTTTTTTTGTGTGTGTGTAAAAAATAAATATCTTTATTGTATTTTTTGTCAATGCTGTTACAGACAAATTAGGCAATGCGTAGAAATAACAATAAATCATGAGATGAAAACTCCTTCTTGTTTCATTAGACAAACAGTCCTTACATTCCAACACAAAAAAAAACTGGGACAAAATTTCACCTATGCATACTTTAATAATAACAACAAGAACAATAATAATAATGAGGAGTTGATCATTGAAGTGGCAGAAACGTAAAGTAAACGAACTGACTGCTGAACTGTCAGTTCTGTTATACACACTGGCAACATTGTTACTCTACTTTGGTAACAGAGTTTGACAGGAAGAAAATTGACACGTTGATATTATTGTTATCATTATTATTATGTTTAGCCAAAACACTACACTTTCTAGCATGAATGTTACAAGCACCTGGCATTAAAGAAATCACGATCAAAGGGCGTTTTAGTAAGCCATTGTGAGATAAAGTTTAAATTCTGTTTTCCTTTTGAAACGGTTTTGAGGTTTTAGAAAATAACTCTTGGTGTCAAAACTTTTTAGATTAACATATTTTCTCAGAGAGAGCACTCAGACTTTATAGTGCTTCAGGCCTCATCAGTGAGGGAGAGTGACATCAGTTCCTATATGTCTTACATATCTGTGGGAGGTACTTCCACTAATTTTAAGCCAAAGTATGGTACAGTAACAGAGTTTACCCAAGATTTATGGACTCACATTTTTATAAGAAACAAATGTATTTTTTATACAATGGAATGTTGTGGAATTAGGAGAATTACTCTTTAGGGCTTTTCTAAATAAAATGAATTGAATAATACTGAAGAAAAGTACATTTAAATATTTTGATTGCACAGCCATACATGATGGGGAAAAAATGACTAATTCAGAAAACAAGAAATCGTGATATTCAGTTAACTGAGAGACTTTTTACAGAAACTATCATTTTTCTATGGACTGCAACATCTTGTGACTCAATGAGCAATGAAGTATTCATGTAATAAAAAATAAAACTATTTGATATCAAAGTATGCCTGCCCCTGTGTTTCAGACGAAGGTGTCAGAGGATGAGATGGCATTTTCAAATGTGCAGGGCGACAACGACGATGATGGTGACGATGAAGAAGATGCCATTACTACAGAGGAGGAGTTCTGCTTGAGGCTGGACACGATGAGGGAGTTTTTCCTGCAGCAGCTGAAGCTCTTAAGGGAATCTGTGGCCTGTTCTCAGATAAAGATGCAGGAGGATTTAAAATCCTCCAGGGAGGCCACAGAAACTAGTCTGAATGAGGAGCACAATCGATACGCTGAGTGGCTAGAAGCCAGGGTCAAAACTGATCTCCAGCTGCTGGAGGAAAATCATAAAAACCATTAAAAAAAAAAAAAAAACGCGCAGAAAAAAAAAAAAAAAAAAAAAAAAAAAAAAAAAAAAAAAAAAAATCATAAAGCGGCTGGTCATAGGGTGGAGGAAATGGTTAAGGCCATGGGGGAAGCACTTGGCCATGGTTAAGGCCATGGGGGACGTCACAGGGATCTCTGTGGGCCTTCAGAGTCCGCCTCCTCTATCCCCGATCGGCCCAAGCCAGGGTGAAGTGTTGACCACCACAAGGTACATTGAGACCTTCACTGACCAGCTGTTAGAAGAAGATGAGGCACTCTCCTTCACTCAGCAGCCAGATGAGGGAGACGTCACAGGGATCTCTGTGGACACTGAGAGTCCGCCCGGTTCCTCAGGACATCGCAAATGGTTCGTTTCGAACAAACGCAAGCTGGCCCATTCCCTAGAGGATCTGGAGCCTGACCTAGCTGACCAACTGAGGCCCTACACAAGACAGAGGTTTACAAAGCGGGAGAAACTGACAGAACTCCAAGCTGTGTACTTCACTGGTATGTTTACATTTTCCTTTCCATTGTGCGTTGAGGCTTCATAGCTATATAAACTGTATGTATGTTTATATAATTTTGGCTTGACATGAGAGCTGACTTGTTTGGTTGTTTGTGTTATCATTTTTCAGATACCAAGGGCCTCTCAGATAAGGCAGATGTGATAAAAGACGCGGGAGAAAGAGATGGTTTGTGGAGTCCTGGATGGAGCCCTCAGGGAACCAAGGAGCTTTGAGCCTACCTGGGAGAGAGAATAGAAACAACTTTAAAGAGGAGAAGAAGACGCCAGCTGGTTGTGCAGCAGGAGAAGGACCAATTACAGTAATCTTTCCAATACCATTATCATTATTTGTAATTTTTTGTTTTATTTTTCATTGTTCTTTTCCTGAAAGATTTACTTATATAATTTTTTATAACTTAATATAGTTTATATCATGTAAGTTATATTTATATACTTTACAACATATTGATTCAAGTTTCTTTTTTATTATTTTGTGTTATTCTTATTGTTGTTCTTATTCTTTATAATTATTATCATTATTGTTGTTGTTGATATATTTTATATTTTGATTGAACTGTCATGTCGGGAACCAAAACTTAAAATATTATGCCTTTGTTTTTGTTTTTTGCATTGTTACGCACTTCATTACTCTTTTATTTATTTATTTTTTTCTGTGTTAGCATGTACGAGTCGTCATAATGTTTATAACTTGTTAATTTAAGTGTTTTATATTATTCTTGTTCTCCTTTGTATTATTATTATTTTATTATTATTTTTATTGTTGTTATTGTTGTTTTTTGTTGTTCTGGATATTTTATTTAATAAAACATTTTTAAACAAGTGTGCTTTTGTCAATAGTCATTACTTTGCCAATTTCATGTCTTTTGGATGCATTTTTACAGTTCGCAGCATATCAAAGTCATCCATTAAACATGTTCAGTGAATTTCTTGTGAGTGCTGCCTTCCTTGAAGTCAGAATTAGCTTGTTTGTGAGTTATTTAATTGTTCAGGGTTTCTATTTTGCTGTTTATTTTATTTATTTATTTGTTTGTTTTTGTTAAGTGACTGTGGTCCACGATGAAGCAGAGTGCACTACAAAATGTATAAACACATACAGATGGTAGACAACCAAAATTGGTACTACCGCCGCGCGTACCGCTGCCGCAGGGCCGCGGCGTTAACTGCAAGTCAGTCGCGTGTTAAAATAATTCGCGAAACTACCACCAGGTGGCGCAAAGGGACGGATTGCGAACTGAATGTAATTGTAAAATGAGATAAAAGGAGGAGGTAAAACAACAATAACATTATGATATAACATTGTACCATCTTTAAAAACCATTAAAAAATATACAGTGAGTTAATTTCAAAATGTAGTATAGTCTTAGGCTACAGACTACTCATCAAAAATTAAAAGAAGACCTTTACACAAAGGATCTTATGCTTGCTATTGTTATTAAACAGTCATTAAATATAAGGCCTATATATACGGATAAAAAGCTAAATGTTTTCATTTCGGTTCATTCTTGGTTTAAAAAAAATCCTTCAGGTTCCATTTGCAGATCGAAATGAGAACGGTCCAGCATTTAGCAATAATATTTATTAATTCTGTTATTATTCTTGATTTTTCAACTGCTAACACTTTGCATTTTTGACATTTTACTGTGTGACCAAAAATTTTGTATTTTCTGATTCAGCTGTTTGATCGCGCTGGTGCCTCGCGCATATTCATTGGAAACAGTAGGTGTTCACCTTGCCATTCGGCGCGAGCAGCGGTCCACTTTGGCATATTTTTGTTAATTATGATTTTTAATTTTTTTTTTCGTTGATACTGAAACACGCGTGAACTACAAAGCCTATTTTTCCTAATGAATAATAGTTAAGCTTGAAATAGGCAACATCACGAATATGGAAACGTTTGGATTTCTCCCCAACCTAACCTTATGGTTCGCTTTAAATTATTATTCTTTTTTTTTTTTGTTTGTTTATAGCTAAGCCTATATTATTATATACTGCAATTTTATTTATCCATTAGAATTATATATTTGTAATTCTTGTTCTGTTCTGATAAATTTGTTAAATTTAAAGGATTTGTTGTAAAGTGAAGAGAACTAAAAATATCCTGTTGGCACATTATAACATTATTAGGCCAGCCGTTATTATTTCTGAATGTAATAAAATGACAAAAAAACATATATATGACTTATATATTTTTTTTCCTCTCACAAACTTAATTTATTTTTTAGCCTGTTTTCAAAAATAAATAAATAAATAAATAAAACAAAATAACAAGCAGCAAACTAAAATAGGCGAGAGTCTGGGCCTAATCTAGGCTATCCAGGGATTTTTATTTTTTTTATTTTCATTGCATCTGAAAATGACTTTGTGCAGCACATTCACTTCGCACGCTCAACCTGCCTCGCGCGTTGCTCAGCTGTGGAATATTTAAAAATGTTTGATATAAAGGTTGCTGTCCCATTTTATACAGGAATTGTTCATTTAAAAAAAAAATCTAATTATATTGTTAGTTCTAATTATATTGTTAACACAAGTTCATTTAGGCTATTTAACATGCACTGTGACATTTTAGCCTTTTTAACTTATAAACTCCTTGAGATTTTAAAGTCAGTTTAATAGTATTGAAGTTCAAGTTTTTAAAAAAAGGTTTTTAAATGCTTAAATTATTTCTATGAATTAATAATATGTTACCAGGTTTTAATTGCTTAAATTATTTCTATGAATTAATAATATGTTATCATGTTTATTCTTGTAGAAAATAAGTGTTTATTCTTTAAAGAAAATAAGGGAAAAAATAAGGGACGATCCAAATATTATTCATATTTGTTTTGCTCACCTATTTTATGTAAGCCACAATTATTCTAAAAAAAAAAAAAAAAAAAAAAATTCGAAAAAAACCTTAATGTAATTAAAAGTGCCATCGGCCTGAGTAAATTTTACCATTATAGAATTGTGACTTTAAAGGTTAGTGATTTAGGAGGTGAAAAGACTGTGAAAATTACAAATGTTATGGGATTTTTAAAGCATAACAACTGAAGGTCTATGAAACGTTAGCCAATAAAGCATTTTTTTTTTTTTAACAATGGCACTTAAAGTTTTGAACTAAAATATTATTTCAACCATATAGCCTGTGAATAAACAATAAACATACTTTTCAATGAAAGAACACTGAGAGAGTGTAGGTTGCTTCTGGTGTTTGGATTTGTACTTCAATATAATGAGCTCCAAGTTTAGGAATAGCCAACACAGGTTTTTTTTTTATTTCTCTCTCTCTCTCTCTCTCTCTCTCTCTCTATTTAACTCTCTATTTAACAGCATTAACGTACAATGAAATACGTCTTCCCTCCAGGTAGACTGAATTTTTTCCTGCCTTGCTAAATGTTGGGCTCATGATCAGTAAGTTGTATTCGCTCAAATTGATTTAGTTAAATCAAAACTTGCGGACTTTGAAGCTGGGTGCAGTTTGCGCGAGTCACGCGCGCTGTGAAGCGGGAGCAGCTGATGGAGGAGTCCGCTTGGTCTTAAAGCCTTCCGCAAACGCTACGTTCACAAATAACAATGATTATTGTAAAATAATGATTAATTATCAATTGATAATTTGTTATTATTATGGTCTTGTGAAAACAATAATATGGGCTGCGGGAAAATAATGAATAAAAAGAGTAGGTCTGCTGTGAGTGCAGGCATGTTTCAACCCAGTAACATGACAACACACCGTTCCTCACAGCCAAAAAACAGACCGAGTTCAGTTCAGCTGGAGGGGGCTGCTGGGGGTAGCTCTGTATAGCTTGTGGGAGTTGATATAAATGTGTGAATCTCTTGGTCTTTCATATGGACAGTGCCTTATGAGGGTATCAAACTTGCAGAACAGGTTTAGATAGGACTCGTCATTTTGGTTTTAGGGCAACTTTGAAGAAAGGTTTTGATCCACTTCAAATGTTGACTAATGTATAGCGCAATATAGTTTATTAGTTATTATAACTTCAGAGGAAGTTGCCTTAGCTCAAAAAAATAAATAAATAATTTCGCAAACTGTTGGGTTAATTTTATTTTGTTTCGTCTAAACAATATTTTTTAGACTATGAAATATAAATTCTCACAGAATGTAGCCTTTTCATAACCAATACCTTGAACCATCTCTTTATGTGTTTTTCTAAAATCCCAAACAGAGTCCAGACATCAGTATGATCCGTCTATGATGTTTTATAGGCTTTTTTAGATTTAGGAATACACATGCGTTACAGACATGACCAGTGGCGGACTGGGACAGTAAAATCAGGCCGGGAATTTGACTCCACCCCAGGCCACCTTGTTGGTGCAGTCACCACCACCCAATTCATGTGTCCACCAGACTGCTAAACTTGTAGGCTAACCCTGCTAGTTGATGTAACAGGTAGACTACCATACATAATATGAATGGATAAATAAATAAACCCTCAAAAACTCACTAGGAATCCACCATCTATATCATCTTTCCCTGAATCCCTCTCTCTCTCACTCTGCACATCTAGTTTCTCTCCTATATGAAATAAGCACTTTCAATAATCTATATTAATTGTGCAGCCATCAATTGTATGTCCCCATGATCACAGTCCTACTACTGATGATCTTATAAATCATAAAAGCAAATATTGTTCTAAGAGTATAGCCAGCATGTTTAGTTTTGCTTATAGCTTAAACTTTACCGGAAGGTTCCTGTTCTGACTCAAAACCTGAACTGTCCACCCCCTTTTGTTTAACAGCAGGAGCACTTGGAGCACTAGTGCTACTGTTGCTTCCTTCGTCACCTTCAACATAAATAAATAAACATTGTAGACTAGACTACATATTGTAGGCTAGAAATGGAAAATCAAAATTTCTGGTCAAATTTGGCACTAAAAAAATATTGTGTCCCCATATGTAAAACAGTGTGCTAGTTTGTCATAAAGATGCTCTTTTAAAACTTCTATCATTATATGTATTTGTAATTTTTTTTTTAGAATAGATTGTATCTATTGTAAGTCTCTTTGGATGAAAGCGTCCATCTGCCAAATGATTACGTAAATATAAGGAACAGTTCAACTTTTTCACGGTTAGGTTTGTTTCACAGTTTTAGAGTCACTGTTTCGCTACCGTTGTATGTGCTATGTTTAAGGAAAAACGATACTTTCAAAAATATATATATTTTATCATATTATTAAGAATATTCTAACTACAAACAACAGCACAAATAAATACAATAGAGTAAAGCTACAAATAAAATAATCTGACTTTCAGGGTTTTTTAGGTAGGTATAGCATAGTTTTTAGGTACATAAATTGAATAAAAGTAATCAAATGTAAAACAGCATTGCATTTTGGACTACAAATTAAAGATAAATCTTTATTAAAGTTACAAAAGCTTTTCAATCAAGAGCAGTGAGTGATTTCTTTGTTGTTGCTGTTCAATTAATATAAAGACTGTCACTTTAAAAGAATGCACTGATCCAGTGTTTGTATTCGTATTGAACAAGAGTGAATGGTTTGGCCACGGGGTTTTTTTTTTTCATCGTTGTTGTTGTAATGTCTGGGAAGCCAGAATGTTCATCCATCAACAGAAACATATATTAACTGAATCCTGTTTGTTTTACGTGTTATTTATAGTAAACCATATTACAGATGCTTTGTCCGATTTAAGTTGAACAGCGTTTCAAGCGCGTGCCGAACCGTGTGTGGAGAACCGAACAGTTCGATTTTTTCAGTGAACCGTCCCACCCCTAGTAAATATAATGTAAATGTAATGCTGACCGACCTGCTCCCTTACTGGTGAACATGGCTGGGATTTTGCATCAACTTAATGCGTCTGTGGCCAGGGCTTTTCTCTTTTTTATACGTTCCCGCTCTGCTCCTCCTTTGCTTTTACGCTCTGTTTTTTGCATGGTTTTCTAAGATGAAGCCTGCCTCTGGATATAGCCACTTAGTGCTTCGCTGATGTTGGGTCATGTGGTGGTGACATTTTCACTCCGCGATCGCCTGATTCGTATTCATAAATCCGTCAATTAATTTGCAGTTGCATTCCAGCCTATTGCACGTCACCCTGATCGACTGCACAGTGGCAGCCGGCAGGCCAGAATGATGCTCCTGATGGCCAGTCCGCCCCTGGACATGACAAAAAAACATTTTGGAGTTTTTGGACACATTATTATTATTATTATTATGATTATTATTATTTTATTTTTTTGTAGCCTATTTACAATGCACAAACCAGAAGCAACAATATCTGCAGAGAAGGGTTGGCCATTCTCAAAAATAAATATCAATTTTATTTCAATTTTCGTTTTTGTGTTTCAGAGGAAAAATCAGTGTTAAGGCATCTCTCCATTACAGACCGTTCTGAAAGAAGAAATTATGCAAACGCGTATAAAATGCTTTAAAAACTTTAACAGAGATGTCTAGAGGCTATTTAATAGATCTGCCTCCCATGGTAAGATTTTTCTAGTTACTAGTCATTCATTTGTCATTATTCAACTAATCGCAGGTTTATATTACATTTACATCTATAAATCCATAATGAGCCTTAATATATTCCGCGCTCAAGAAAATGCATTAAGTTTGCCACAAAGCACAGGCAGAAGTAGCCTAATAATTGTGAAAAAGGAGACATTTTAATTATTTATTAATAAACAAATGTTTTCTTGTTGGCTGCAAGATGAAATTCACAGTGCTGGCTTAATATATTCCGCCTTAATATATTCCGCGCTCAAGCACATGCATTAAGTTTGCCCCAAAGCACTTATAATTGTAAAAAATTGTAATTGTAAAAAAAGGAGACATTTTAATTATTTATTAATAAACAAATGTTTTCTTGTCGGCTGCAAGATGAAATTCACAGTGCTGACTCTCTCCACAAGAACGCTCCTTTAAAGAGAAATACAACCTTCAGAGATTTCATAATGCTTTCGTTCTGAATTGATTCGTTTAAAAGACATTTCAAGCTTTCTGTAGATATATTTCTCATGTATGTGAGACACCACAATTTTAAGTTAATTCATTATCAGGAAAAAATTCAAGTGATCTAGAGGGCGCCTCCCTGTCCTGCATGCGCATTAATAATTATCACACAAACACTTAAATATGAATAATTATTCACATTTTGCATATGCATTACAACGTAAATTATTTTTTACATGCAATTATCCAAAATAAAACCAAACAAGATTTGTAATGAAGATAAAACAAATAAGAATAAATTCTGCGCATGCACTCAGCATCACTTGCGCCGCACAAATCTTGCACGCAGACATTTTACACACCTGCATTTAAATGCGGCTCCAATTTTTATTTTTTTTTAACTTAAATTCTATGTAAGCAAGTAACGGCGGCTCCCTTTAAAATCACTGAAGTTGTCTATTAATGAAGCTGTAATGAACCAGAACTCGACATGGGATCCATATGCAGGCTTTATTGCAGCAACTCGTAGTCGTACAGGCAATGGTCAGTACCAGCAATATCAGCAACGTAGGGAGAACAGAGAATCAAAATCCAGTAAACAAGCAAGGGTCGGTAGGCAGGCAGCAAAGGTATGTAAAGGATATCAAACAGGATCGGCAACAGGAAAACAAACACGGGTAGTAATGCTCAGAAATGACAGACACAGCAAATCAAGACTTCGCGTTGATCTCTTGTGATAGTCCAGCTTAAATACACAAGTCCAGATGAATTGCACCTGTGACGGTGATCAGAGTCCAAGGATGGGGCTTGTGGGAAATGTAGTGTAGTCAGTGTAAATGAATGGATGGATGCGTGTGTGTCAGTATTCAGGTGAGGGTGCCCCCTGCTGGCCGGCAGAGGGAATCACGGGGTTCGTCTCCGTGACAGAGCCCCCCCCCGCGAGCAACTCCTGGCGCGAGGAGGCAAACGACGTCGGGGTCTACCACGGGGTCGAGGGACCGGTCTTTTAGGGTGTAAACGATGAAATTCATCGATGAGATTGGGATCTAGAATATCCTCAGAATTTACCCAAGAGCGTTCCTCTGGACCGTACCCCTCCCAGTCGACCAGATACTGCAGGATTCTTCCCCGACGTCTGGAATCGAGTAATTCCTGGACTTGGTAAGCCTCCTCCCCCTCAATGGTGATGGGTTGAGGGGCCTGTTCACGGGACCTCCCCTCTCCCTCGTCTCTGGGACCAGCAGCGGGCTTGAGCAAGGAGACATGAAAAGTAGGAGAAATACGGTATGTGTTAGGAAGTGCGAGCCGGAAGGAAACTGGGGTTATTTGTCTGATAATCTGGAATGGACCCACGTACCTTGGACTCAGTTTGCGGTATGGAAGCCGGAGACGGAGATCCCGTGTTGATAGCCACACCCATTGACCCGGCTGGTAGTTGGGACCTTGGCGCCTTCTGCGGTCCGCTTGCTCCTTTTGCCTTCGAACAGCGTGTTGAAGATGAACATGGGCCCGATTCCAAACCTCCTCACTGTGCGTCATCCAATCGTTCACGGCCGGCACGTCCGTTGGATCCCCTGACCATGGGAACATTGGCGGTTGGAACCCCAGTACACATTTAAAGGGAGTCAGACCAGTTGAGGGTTTGTGAAGGGAGTTCTGCGCATATTCTGCCCATAGTAAGTATCGACCCCAATCTTCCTGATTCTGATTGCAGTAGGTTCTAAGAAAGCGGTTCAATTCTTGGTTGAGCCTCTCTACTTGTCCGTTGGCCTGGGGATGATAACCAGAGGTGAGGCTGACATTGACATTCAGGGCTTTGAAGAAAGCGGACCATAGTTGAGAGGTGAATTGAGGTCCTCGGTCTGACACGATGTCTTCGGGTAAGCCATATAACCGAAAGACCCAATTGCAAAGATGTTCCGCAGTCTGGAGAGCTGTGGGTAGTTTGGGCAGTGGAATGAGTCTGCAAGCCTTGGAGAATCGATCAATGATGGTAAGTATGGTAGTGTGGCCCTGTGAATTGGGAAGATCCGTAATGAAGTCTATGGCAATGTGAGACCATGGTCGTTGTGGAATGGGGACTGGTTGAAAGAGGCCTGCGGGAGATTGTTTGGAGGATTTGTTTATGGTACAGTTGTTGCACTGTTGTACGTAGTTGGTTGTGTCCTTGTGTAGTGATTCCCACCAGAAGCGGTTCTCCAGCTGATCAATGGTGGCTGTGATACCTGGGTGACCGGATGATGGATGGCAGTGAACCTGACTGATGACTTGACCACGAAGATGTTCAGGAACAAAGATTCTGTCGACTGGATAGGCCACTGGGGTTTCGTTTTGCTCCCTGTATTGTTGCAGCAGAGCCATGATGTCCCATTGAATGGGGGCAACTACCACATGAAAAGGTAGAAATGGTTCCGGATCTATTGGAATGTCCTCCTCCTCGAACTGACGTGAGAGAGCATCCACTTGGTGTTCTTGGAGCCGGGTCGATAAGTTACAGAGAAGTCAAATCGGGTGAAGAACAAGGACCATCTAGCTTGACGAGGGTTAAGGCGTTTGGCGGTGCGTAAGTATTCCAGGTTCTTATGATCTGTCAGTACGGTAAACGGGTGAATGGATCCCTCTAGCCAGTGCCTCCACTCCTCGAAGGCTGCCTTCATGGCAAGAAGTTCCCGGTCCCCGACACTCTAGTTGCGTTCCGCTGAGTTGAGTTTCCTTGAGTAAAAGGCACAGGGATGAAGCTTAGCAGCGGGGTCTGGACGTTGGGACAGGATAGCTCCGATACCTGTGTTTGATGCGTCCACCTCAACAACGAAAGGTAATGAGGGGTCAGGGTGGCAGAGGATGGGCGCGTTGCTGAATCGTTGCTTCAGGGTTTGAAATGCCTTGTGAGTGGGTTCGGACCATTGTATTCGGTGAGTTCCTCTCTTGACCATTGAAGTAATTGGGGTGACAACCGTACTGAAGTTTCTGATAAATCTTCTGTAAAAGTTAGCGAATCCTAGAAATCGCTGTAATTCCTTGAGGGTTGTGGGTTCAGGCCAGTTAAGAACGGCGTTGACCTTCCTTTCGTCCATGGCCACCCCTCCGGGACTGATTATGTACCCTAAGAATGTGGTGGAAGTCGTGTGGAATTCACATTTCTCAGCTTTGGCGTACAACTGGTACTTGATGAGGTGTTGAAGAACTGATCGGACGTGTTGTACATGTTCTGGAAGTGTGTTGGAGTAGATCAAGGATGTCATCAGTATACACGATCACAGATATGTTCAGCATGTCTCTGAAGACCCTCGTTAATAAATGAATGAAACACAGATGGACTATTGACCAGTCCGAACGGCATCACAAGATATTCGTAGTGTCCAGTGGTTGTGGAGAAGGCTGTCTTCCATTCATCTCCCTCTCTAATGCGAATGAGATTGTATGCGCACCTCAGATCCAGCTTGGTGTAGTACTGAGCAGTGCGAAGCTGCTCCAGGGCTGGAGGAACCAACGGAAGTGGGTATCTGAATTTTACAGTCATTTCGTTGAGTCCACGATAATCAATGCAAGGGCGAAGACCACCATCCTTTTTTTTCACGAAAAAGAACCCGGATGAAGCAGGGGATGTGGACGGTCTAATGAAACCCTCCTGGAGTTCCTCATTGATGTAATCCTTCATGGCTTCGGACTCAGGTTGAGACAATGGGAAGATGCGACCCTTTGGGGGAGAATGCCCTGGCAGAAGATCGATTGCACAGTCGTATTTATGGTGAGGATGTAAGGTGTTGGCTTGCTCCTTACTGAAAGCCTCTATAAGATCAGCATATTCCTCTGGAAGGTCGAGAATGGACTCTCGTGCTGGAGAGAGTGACACGGAACAAACAGGAATGGGTTTGACCAGAGAAAGACAGTTCTGTTGACAGTGATTGCTCCATTTTACGATTTGGCCCTCTCTCCAGGAAATCTGTGGATTATGCAGACGTAACCAGGGTAATCCAAGAATCATGGGAGTGTGAGATGTGGGGAGAATGTAGAATTGAATCCTCTCCTTGTGAAGTAATCCAGCCGCCATCAATAGTTTGCGAGTGAGGTGAGTGATGGATTACACACTGGGTATCACACATGAAAGTGAGAGGAGTACTCACCGAGCGTTGTGAGGAGGTAGATGCACGAGTAAGGCAGTTGTTACGTTGATGGCCAGGTAAGCCACAGTACTTGCACAGTCTATTAGAGATGCGTCAATCTCTCTCCTCAACAGACAGATGGTAAGTATTAATCTGCATGGGTTCAGTAGATTCATCAGACGGCATGGAAACTGGGCGGTCAGTGCGACGATAACTGGGTCGTCGGGTACGTTGCAGATTATCAATGGTTGTGGGGAAGTTCAATGAAGCTATTAAGATCTCTGCCCTCGTCTCTGCATGCTAGCTCTGCTTGAAGATCATAGTTCAGACCCTTGCGAAAGAGTACCTTTAACGTGTCGTTCACCCAGTTGGTTTGTGCCGCCAGTTTGCGAAATCGTAGAGCGTAATCAGCCACCGTCATTCTGCCTTGAGAGAGTGCCAATAAGTGATCTCCAGCTCCCTTTCCCTCCTTAGGATGATCGAATACTGCTCTGAACTGTTGTAGGAAGTCATGAAAGGAGGAGAAGGCAGAACCATCGGAGCCCCATACAGCAGTAATCCATTCCAGTGCTTTCTCTGTCAACAGAGAACAAACAAAGGCGATCTTCCCAGTCTCAGTAGTATACAGCGTGGGCTGCTGTTCAACAAACAATGAGCATTGTAGTAGAAACCCCTTACATCTGCTGGTGTCACCGTTGAATTTCTCCGGGAAAACGAGGCGGGGATTAACATGGGATGGCGTATCTGCAGCGTGGGTAATGGCGGACGCTTCCAGCGTTGGTGCGGCCACGGGAGCTGTATGAAGACTCTGAACGGCTTTGACGAGTTCCTCGGTGATAGACATCAGTCGATTCAGCTGAAACTGGTTAGCAGCGATCTGACTGGCTTGGGCCGCCATGGTGATATGAAGACCTTCATAAGCCGCTGGATCTCGTGTGAGCGAAGTCTTCTGTAATGAACCAGAACTCAACATGGGATCCATGTGCAGGCTTTATTGCAGCAACTCATAGTCATACAGGCAATGGTCAGTACCAGCAATATCAGCAACGTAGGGAGAACAGAGAATCAAAATCCAGTAAACAAGCAAGGGTCGGTAGGCAGGCAGCAAAGGTACGTAAAGGATATCAAACAGGATCGGCAACAGAAAAACAAACACGGGTAGTAACGCTCAGAAATGACAGACACAGCAAATCAAGACTTCGCATTGATCTCTTGTGATAGTCCAGCTTAAATACACAAGTCCGGATGAATTGCACCTGTGACGGTGATCAGAGTCCAAGGACAGGGCTTGTGGGAAATGTAGTGTAGTCAGTGTAAATGAATGGATGGATGCGTGTGTGTCAGTATTCAGGTGAGGGTGCCCTCTGCTGGCCGGCAGAGGGAATCACGGGGTTCGTCTCCGTGACAGAAGCTCTTTTTTACATCATTTGCACTTTGGTGATTATAATGAGAGAACTTGAGTTTTAACATTAGGACGTTTTATTAATCCGTCCATTCTTTAGAATTTCAATGATTTAGCTAAATCGTGCAGGTTTAATTTATTCATTTCTTTTTTTAATTAGGCCTAAATAATGGGAACGAAATTATACAGTGCCTCACATTTTACTAAAATAAAGAAAATAATTTATAAAACACGCAACAATTTCTTAATCAGTGTACAGACAAATATATTTTCCCAAGAAGTTGTCTGTCAAAATAAAGGACAGGTAACGAATAACAAAAATGCATGTTGTTTTATTAAAGGAATTTTAAAATATAAATTAAAATATAGGCCTAATATATGAGAATATTGACATTTTGCATATAAATCCATGTAGCCTAGGTCACTAAAATAGGTTACCACTTTTAATGCTCTGATGCAAAGTAAACCACAATTTATTTTGAATAATATAACACATAATTCATATTATATAAATAATACTGCACACCTATTAAATATGTTAAATCTAAAATATGGTGTAATACTGTGTAGCTTAGAGAAAATATAAGCACAGGCTCAGGCACAGGCTTGACATTTATCCTGCTTGAATTCGTTCTAAGAAATGCACATAACTTCATAATTACCAAACTTTCATCTGTGAATATTAAATATTTTAACTATAGTGTTTTTCTTTCATTTTCCCTGACTGCAGCCGTCAAATGTAACACATCAGCGAGGCAAAACTGACGTCTATTTGCGAAGTGTGCTTTGATGCGCTTGTTTGAAAACTTGTGATTAAAGCACCACTCAGCGGTCAAAAGCTGCAAATGCACTTTGCAGACGCTGCGGCAGCGGTACGAGCGGCTGTAGAAGCAACGTTTGGATGTCCACCTACTGTATGAGAAATAGTTTAAAAGTGACTTTCAAAAATGAGAGACTTTTTACGACATATTACTTTTTACAATACTGTGGGCACAGATTGATGAAGCCAATTAGTAAATATGGGGGTGATTAGGAGGTCATGATGGTCAGAGGCCAATGGGCAAATTTGGCAAGGATGCCGAGGTCACGCCTCGACTCTTTGAAAGACATTCTGGGATTTTAACAGTAAACACCCTCTGCTGACCTCACTGACACCTCTTACATCAGCAACCTGGCAACCTTAGTTTTTCAATGTTCAAAATGCATCAGAAGTGGTTAAATCTTTTGAAATATAGATATCAGCCATTAGTGTATAAGACACAAAAAGGAATAATAGAATCCATATTCAGACTATTAATTAACAAATATTTATGCAACAATGTTGAAGCACACAACATAATCTATTGACCTTGTTGTTTTGTCATCCAATTTATGGAATAACATGAACAGACATGTCACCAAGTGTTTTTGAGGCCCAACACATATGTGGTGTCAGAGCGTAACAACCCTGGAATAACATCTACAGAGTTACAACACCATTTGAAGGTAAGCATAACTTTTAGCATAAATATTTTGTTCCTCTGCATGTATTATTTATTTATTAACTTATTGGCATTTAATTGATTTAATTTGACCATTTGAGGTTGGCTCACAGAATGTTTCGGTCAAGTCAAGTCAAGTCACCCTTATTTATATAGCGCTTAAAAAAAAAAGTTGTGTCAAAGCGCCTGAATAACATTAATTAGGAAAACTGTGTGAAGTTGGGGGGAAGGGGAAGTCGTGGCCTAGTGGTTAGAGAGTTTGACTCCTAACCCCTAGGGTTGTGGGTTCGAGTCTTGGGCTGGCAGTACCACGACTCATGTGCCCTTGAGCAAGGCACCGAACCCCCAACTGCTGCCTTATTTGGTAATTAACTAAAAGGGCAACCACATTTTTCGTTTGCTTAAGTGTTCTGTTCTGTGTCTCTCTGATATTCTTATGTAATAATTTCACTTATTTGACATTTTCTGGGATGTATATTACATCCATTGGCTGGCTATTCTAAGAGGAATGGCAGCACGAGACAGCGGCATAGACAGTGTTGGTGGCATGTGAAGTGTAAGTGATTGTAAAAATGCTTCAAAATATAAAACAGTACTAAACTACTTCATACGTCATTTTGTTTCTTTAATGTTTGTTTTTTTGGTTTTGTTTTTTGGTTTATTTCCCAGGCAACTACTGTAATGCTGTCCCACACAGTAAGTTGTGTATACTTGTCAATAGCACAGTCTGATTTTACCAAATGGTTGTTGTCCTCCGCACATGAATTTTCTCAACCAATTAGTGTTTGTCAGCACTTCGGCTCACTCACTTATCTGAACTAATGTTATCGTAATTCCAAAATGAAAAAAATGTTAAATAATTAAATACGTAGGTGTTGGTCTTATGCATTTAGCAGATGGTTTGGATAAAAGCATCTTACAGTGCATTCAGGCTAACAGTTTTTACCTAACATGTGTTCCCTGGGAATCAAACCCACAACCGTGCGCTGCCAACGCAATGCTTTACCACTTGAGCCACAATAACACTTACCTTGTAATAGCCGTATATGACATGAACGACTGGGTAAAATCAGGATATGCGTATATGTGTAACAGTGATTATGACATGATGTGAGGTTTGACATCTGTTGTTTTGTGCTATTTTGCAGGACACAGATTACAGCACAACAGAGGACGAGGAACACCTGCCTGTTGTCTGCCCTTTGTCTCCTCCACCGCTACCACCACAACTACCCGTACCGCCACCACCGCCGCCTTCTCCTGTTCCTCACAATTTTGAAAATGTAATGTACACATTTAATGTACGCTGTTTAGATGAATAGTATTTGCTATTTGGTTTGGTTAATTTTTCCTTTTCCTTGATTTTTATTCACACTCTTTTTTATTTGCAGGACTCAGATTACAGTACATCAGGGGTTGAGGAAGGCCCACTTGATCATCATCTTCTTCCTCCTCATCCACCGCTCCTTCCTCACGAAGACGATTTTGATGTAATGTGTACATTTAGAATAGCCTATTTAATGCTGTTGTTAACCTTTCCTGTTTCTGTTTCCTAACCGTGGTTGGGAGACACAGGGGAGATCCGTCTTCTCCAGGGCCGGAAGTTCTCCTCCCGGGGTTAACTCCCTAAACTTCACGCTGCTTAGTGCGATGGTAGCATAAAAAAACAAAGAGGCCGTCTTGCCGAAGAATTTAGGTGCTTTATTTTGCTGGCAGCACTGAAATACGCTGCACACAGCTAACTACCTGCACCGGTCACCGTCTCCCTCTCATACACACTCATCCGCTGCTTCGCAGGGAACAGACAGGAGGGGAGGGGCGCGCCTCGGACACGCGCACTCACTCACTCTCATTCACACAAACACACTGAGCTGTCCTAAACTAAACACGTTGAAGACACATCCCACAACACTACCCCCACCATGGACTGGCAATTAACACTAATTCCATTCCATCTAAATGTACTTAGCACACACTCTCTATATCTGTAGGCGTGAAGAGATAGCTGTGTCCCAAATAGTATGTAAATTCAAATGGGTAGGTTATACTAATTTAACAAGTGTCTAAACAGTGCTTAAAGTTCTAAAGCTCATTCAACAGTGAACACAGGAGTGAAAAATGATTAGAAATGCAATAGTCTCTAACAAAACATAAGAGTACATCACCTTTTAAATCCTATTCTTCGGTGACCGGAGGTAAAACTGTCTAATACAGTAATAATCAAAACATACATTGGATGCAATAAAGTGCAAGCACGTAAAAGCATTTAAAAACTCTTCAACTTTTTTTTTTTTTTTTTTTTACGTAAAAAAAATGCTTTTCGTAGAAAAAAAAAGTATAGAACAAACCAGACTAGAGTCCAAAAACGTGAACTATAAAGTCTCTAGTGCAAATATAACTGTCATGGGTGACTCACTCAGTGACCCAGTCCCCATACTGTAGGGGTCCTCGGCGCTGACGTTGGGGCCGAGGTTCGCGCGGAGACTGGTGGTGTGGACCTACTACCGCACCCCCACCATGGTCAAGTACCACATGGGAAGGAGTGGGTGGAAGAGATCCAATCATGTGAGTGTTAGTAGCAGGTGGAGTGGATGGCCGGGAGTCGCTGGGGCCATCACTCGAGGCAGTAGAGTAGAGGCTGTGCAGGCCGAGATCCTCCCGGTCTGCTGGGTGCCCGTCCACTGCTGGTGGCAGGATTTCAGAAGGTGTCCAGTTCTGGGATTGGTCCAGGACCCAGGTGTTGTCTAGGGGCTCACGGCTGCGGTAGCATTTGAGTTGATCATGGTGGACGACTTTGACCTTAGCTCTGGGGCCCTTTTGGATCCGATAGACTAGATCGTCTAAATGTCCCATAACAAAGTAAGGTCCTTCATAGGAGGGGAGGAACTTCTTGACTTTGTTTTTGACATGACGTGTTCCTTTGATGAGATACCACACAGCGTCGCCGACTTTGTACTGTGTGTGACAAGCGTTTTTGTTGTATTGTCTTTTTGCACGTGTGACCGACTCACCAAGGGCTTCTCGGGTGATGTTGTGAGCCAGTTCCAACCACTCACGCATTTGTTGCACATACTCGGGGGCTGAAGGTGCATGGTCAGAGTCCGGGGGCAAACCAGCCACAAGGTCCACTGGCTCACTTATTTCACGACCGAACATCATGTAGTTAGGGGTGAAACCAGTAGCGCTGTGCTTGGCCGCTCTGTAGGCCATAACTGCATATGGAATCATCAGGTCCCAATCCCAGTGACAGTGTTCTGCAGTAGAGGCCAGGATCTTTTGGAGTGTGGCGTTGAAACGTTCAACTTGGCCGTCGGACTGCGGTCTGAATGGTGTAGTGTGGGTTTTGTCGATGCCAAACAAACGGCACATTTCTTGGAATACCTCTGATTCAAAATTGCGTCCTTGATCGCTGTGCAGAGAGTGAGGCATTCCAAAGCGACACACCCATTCAGTTGCAACAACGTTTGCCACTGTCACAGCCTTTTCGTCAGGGATTGCGAATGCTTCAGTCCATTTTGTGAAATACTCCTGTATTACGAGTATATAACTGTTTTTACGTTCTGTCTCATTGAGTGGGCCCATAATGTCCAGTGCAATGCGCTCCATGGGGGCTCCAACTCTGACAGTTCCCATGGGTGCTTGTGGAGTCTTGTGGGGTCTGGCTCTGCATGCGCAGTTTGTACAAGTCCGGCACCAGAGGGCCACATCTTCTCTCATGTGGTACCAGTAGTATCTGGTTTGAAGTCTGGCCACAGTCCTTTCAATACCAAAATGTCCACCTACTGGCCCTTCATGCATTTGGCGCATCACATCGGGTTGCATTTTGCGGGGAAGAACAACTTGAGGATAGAACTGTGTGTCATCTAAACAGTAAAAACAGCGGACCAGTACTCCATCTCTGAAGTACAGTCTTCTCCATTGACTCCAGTACGTTTTGGTGGCTGGGCTGCATGGGGAGACTGTGACCCACGGGGGCCGCTCACTACTGGCTCTCTAACCAAGCTCTGATTGGTGCAATGTCTGTATCAGCATCTAGACCCTAGCGCAAATCCACAAAAACCAACCCAGAAAATATTATAATCTCATTTAAAAACATCACATAAATAATCTCTGTTTGTTTTAAAGTGTCTGTGTTGGTAACATTGACAGCGCTTACCCCCACCGGACTCAGCAATAGGGAGCTGGTGCTTGGTGACTTGTGGTTCTCCGCTGCGAGGAAGGGTCCTGCAGATTACAAGGACAGGACTGGCGGCAGGGCCTGCGGGAGAAACTGTCAGCATTTGTGTGTAAGCGACCTGGGCGATGGATGATTTCGAACTCGTACTCCACTAGCTTCTCAAGCCACCGGCCTAACTGACCTTCCGGCTCTTTCATTCGCGTGAGCCAGCGCAAGCTGCTGTGGTCGGTTCGTACCTTGAAAGGCCTCCCAAGTAGGTATTGCCGAAAATGGGATGTGAAATCGACAATGGCTAGCAGCTCCCGTCTCGTAGTACAATAGTTCTGTTCAGCTTTGGCTAGTTTGCGGCTGCCGTACGCCAACACCCGTTCTGTGCCACCCTGCATTTGCGACAGAACAGTGCCGATACCTGTGTCGCTGGCATCGGTGTCCAGGATCATTTCACCATGGTCCAGAGGATAGCCTAAGACAGGGGCTGTGATGAGGTGGTGCTTGAGCGTGTTGAAGGCGGCTTGGTGTTCAGCGTGCCACTGGAAGTGTGCATTCTTCTTTGTCAGGTTATGTAATGGCTCGGCAATGGAGGCAAAGTCTTTCACAAACCTGCGATAATAGGAGGCGAGGCCAATGAAAACGTCTGACCTCTTGGACTGATGTGGGAGTGGGCCAAGCTTGGACCTTGTTGACTTTATTGGGGTCAGTGGCCACACCGTGCTCAGACACAATATGACCTAGATAGACAACTTGGCAGCAGAACAGGCAGCATTTGGCTGGTTTCAGTTTGAGATTTGCCTGTTTAAGTCTCTGGAACACTTGGCTCAGTCGCTGCAGCATCTCGGGCACATCCTTGGCCAGCACGATGATGTCGTCCAGGTAGACGAGGCAGGTCTCCCACTGCATGCCGGCAAGGACGCGGTCCATAAGGCGTTGGAACGTCGCCGGGGCGTTACATAAGCCGAACGGCATAACGTTCCATTCGAATAGTCCATAACGGGTGCAAAAGGCGGCTGCGCGGCGGGCTCTTGGTGTTAGCTCAACTTGCCAGTAACCTGAAGCAAGATCCAAAGTGCTGAACCATTTGGCGGTGGCGAGAGTGTCCAGCGTGTCTTGGATGCGGGGAAGCGGGTACGCGTCAGTGATGGTGTGGTTGTTGAGCGCCCTGTAGTCTATACAAAGGCGATAAGTCCCATCCTTTTTACGCACCATAACGATCGGTGAGGCCCAACTGCTGTGGCTGCGTGTGGCGATGCCGCTCTGGAGGCCCCTCACTGATCTGCCGTTCTCCGCTTCGCTGCTTTTCCCCAGCCATACGACGAGGAGGCTGCTTCACCGGAGGTCCTGGCCGGGTTATGATGTCATGCTGCACAAGACTGGTCCAGCCCAGATCACCAGGTCCCCTGGAAAAGACACTTGCATAGGCACACAACAGGTTAGATAGTTCAAGTTTTTCATTGTCATTAAAGTCAGTGGAACTCTGGGCGTAGAGCTCCTGGAGGTGCTCTGGAACTGCAGGGGGGCTGGCTGGAAAGTCTGCCGCTGTGGAGACACTGGACGAGGGCAGAGCTTCAGCGGGCTGGAGGAGGCCTGCAATGTCACCTTCTTTAATAGTCACAGCCTTGTTGCCAGGGTTAAAGAGGCGTAATGGAACGATGTTGGTGGGCTGTGCGTTGACTAGGGCTCTGGCAATGAGTACTTTGTGCTTTTCAAAGAAGCCTTTTGTGGGGCTAAGCATCATGTCTCCCTGAGCGTCCCTGCAAAAGTGCACGTTGCCCTTGACTAGGTACTCTTGTCCCGCTTCAACCACAACAGATCTGGCTACTCTTACAGCGTGTGACTTTGGAACAGTTTCTGGGTGAAAGTAGGGCACTTCTTCTCCAAACAGAATTATGCGGTGTTTACCAAAATCAAGGCGGGCCTCAGCTTGGGTTAGGAAAGGGTGGCCAAGCAGCACCTCATTGCCCTCTATATCCGCTACAAGGAAGTCCACTTCAACTTGACGGTTGTTGATACTGACCGGTATCTTGGCCTCACCGAGCACTGGCATGTCTCCTGGTCCCACCCCGAGCAAAGTCTCTACGGTGGATGACTGAAGCGGTGGTCTCACGTCTTGGTGAATGGCGTTGTATTGGTAAAGGGCAGCACGCTCCTCCGCGCTCCGCTGTCCAGGACTGCACATACCTCCAGCTCAGATATGCGCATGTGAATGTTCATTTCACGGTTCTGGCTTTTAAGGTGGAACACAGTGGCCAGCGGGCTTTCTTTGGCAGTGCTTGCAAGGAAAGTCTTTGTATTTCTTTGAGGGGACGAGCACTGGCTCTGTTTGTGACCCCAACCATTACAGTTATAGCAGCGAATGTCACCCCTTTTAAAGTTCTTGTGCTGCTTTATTGTTTTAGAGGATGTGCGTGGGACAAAGTGATTGGGTGATGGGCTAACTACAGAGGTAGTGGGAGTCATAGTCTTATTTTTAGGGTTAGGGTTAGGGTTAGAGGAATGAAACGTCCAAGGTTCAAACCTAAGGTCTGAACCTGGTTGTGCTCGGTCCATCCGTCCACTGACCACTAAAGACCCATCCAAGCCAGGCCAAGTTCACAAGCACGCATCCCCTCTCATCCTTACATCTGATTGTGGGCACGACCTCCCGATCAAAAGCCTCCCAATGTGACCCAGGGGTTAAGCAGCCCAGGGTTAGAGTGATTAGGGTTTTGCCCAGGGTTACGCCACAGTGGTTACCAATAGTTAAGTTTAGGGCCAGGGTGGGTATAGCCACCGGGGTTACTAACGGGTAGGTTTAGAGCCAGGGTGTGTATAGCCATAGGAGTTACTAACTGGTAGGTTTAGGGCCAGGGTTGGTATAGCCGCTGGGGTTACTAACAGGTAGTTTAGATTCAGGGTGGGTATAGCCATAGGAGTTACTAACTGGTAGGTTTGTATAGACGTTAGAGTTAGGTTAGAGTTAGAGTTAGGGTTAGGGTTAGAGGTTAGGGTTAGAGTTAGAGTTAGAGTTAGATTAGAGTTAGGGTTAGGTTAGGGTTAGGTTAGAGTTAGGTTAGGTTAGGGTTAGGGTTAGAGGTTAGGGTTAGAGGTAGGGTTAGAGTTAGGGTTAGATTAGGTTAGGTTAGAGTTAGAGTTAGGGTTAGGTTAGAGTTAGAGTTAGAGGTTAGGGTTAGGGTTAGGGTTAGGTTAGGGTTAGAGTTAGGTTAGGTTAGGGTTAGTTAGGGTTAGGGTTAGGTAGGGTTAGGTTAGGGTTAGAGTTAGGGTTAGGTTAGTTAGGGTTAGTGTTAGAGGTTTAGGGTTAGGGTTAGGGTTAGAGTTAGGGTTAGGTTAGGTTTAGGGTTAGGGTTAGAGGTTAGGGTTAGGGTTAGGGTTAGAGTTAGGGTTAGGTTAGGGTTAGGGTTAGGGTAGGTTAGGGTTAGGGTTAGGGTTAGGGTTAGGGTTAGGGTTAGAGTTAGGGTTAGGTTAGGGTTAGGGTTAGGGTTAGGTTAGGTTAGGTTAGGGTTAGGGTTAGGGTTAGGGGTTAAGGTTAGGGTTAGATTAGGTTAGGGTTAGGGTTAGGGTTAGAGTTAGGGTTAGAAGGGTTAGGGTTAGGGTTAGGGTTAGGGTTAGGTTAGGTTAGGGTTAGGATTAGGGTTAGGGTTAGGGGTTAGGGTTAGGTTAGGGTTAGGGTTAGGGGTTAGGGTTAGGGTTAGGGTTAGGGTAGGGTAGGGTGTTAGGGTTTAGGGGTTAGGGTTAGGGTTAGGTTAGGGTTAGGGTTAGGGTTAGGGTTAGGTTAGGGTTAGGGTTAGGGTTTAGAGTTAGGGTTAGGGTTAGGGTTAGAGGGTTAGGTTAGGGTTAGGGTTAGGTTAGAGTTAGAGAGTTAGGGTTAGGTTAGGGGTTAGGG
>NC_056584.1:2514466-2514658 GCF_018340385.1 Cyprinus carpio | reverse complement strand
CTCTAACAGTCTTTGAACTAGCTCTGCATCACCCAGGCCGTTTGTGAAAACTTCAACAGCTATTGCGTCTTGCTCAGCATCTGACCAATCACCATAAGCTATAGCTACTTTTCCATAAATGTCATCTCTGAACACATGAAGTGCCTCACCAGATTTACGCACTCTTTGCCTCAGCTCTACTGCTACAGCTGC
>NC_056584.1:2387027-2513786 GCF_018340385.1 Cyprinus carpio | reverse complement strand
TATTAGCTTAGCCGCGCCGCTATTACACTGGTATTACAGTTACTCGGCTTTACTTTTTATTGCCCTTTTATTTTCAATGCTCACCAGTCTTTTAACAATGTGAAAGTCCCTTCGTGGTCGCCAGTGTTAACCTTTCCTGTTTCTGTTTCCTAACCGTGGTTGGGATACACAGGGGAGATCCGTCTTCTCCAGGGCCGGTAGTTCTCCTCCCGGGGTTAACTCCCTAAACTTCACGCTGCTTAGTGCGATGGTAGCATAAAAAAACAAAGAGGCCGTCTTGGCGAAGAATTTAGGTGCTTTATTTTGCTGGCTGCACTTGAGATACGCTACACACAGCTAACTACTGCACCGGTCACCGTCTCCCTCTCACACACACTCATCCCTGCTTCGCGGGGGAACAGACAGGGGGGGGGGGGCGCGCCTCGGACACGCGCACCACTCACTCTCATTCACACAACAAAAAACACAATGAGCTGTCTAACTAAAACCCCGTTGAAGACACATCCGCAAAATCTATTTATGATAATGTATTTGGAGGACACTTCATAAACTTTTGTTATTACTCATCTGATTATATAATGGTAAATATCACAAAAGTATAGTACAAACAGTGATCGTCAAATGATAGCCTACTCACAATAAAATAATAAGGTCTCTAGATCATACACAGTCCGAGGTAAGAAGTGGATTATCCCTTCACCTGAATAGTTGTCTTTAATCTGAAATGCGAGCAAAGGTTGGATCACCAATTAGGGACACAGTTTCCACCCAAATCCCTTAACTCGAGTGGGGATGTTCTATTTCATTCTGGACTGCAAGGGCAGTGACTGTAACATCGAGGTGTACTTTGCAGTATTAAACAAAGTATTTATCTTCAATATCATCAGCTCCTGAAAAATTCGTCAAAAAGACACACAGAGAATGCCTTTCAGCTGCCATAGGTTGCAACGCTTGCGTAATCACAACAGGGTGGTCAACACGCCACCGTTCCGTTTAAAAAACGGTTGGCACGTTTGTCGGGGATGAAGCAGCCCAGATAAGACAGATGTAAACGTGGACATGTTGTAAAAACGTGCCTTAAAAAAAAAAACATGGTAATATAATATCAACAAGTCAATTAATGGGCGCCCCTGCGAGTTAATAATTTTGCCTAGGCTATTGCATAGGGCTATTGTTATGCAGTCATGATCATTATTAAAAAAACAATTATCATGTGTAAAGACGACAGAAGTCTCATTTAAAATGTGATTATAATAGGAATGGACACGATGATTCTACATATCAAATTACCATTCATTTAACAGCCTAGATGGAAACATCAATATATCGATAGTTTCAGTAAACAAGTGTTAAACGGCTTGCCATGAATACAAATAGGCGAGTTATGCTTTAATCTTTGCGTTTTGACCAAATCTTTCTGAAGACAGGATCCTGTAGAGACGCTCGCGCACCGCTCGCTTCGCGACTGATGAGCAGATTTCCCATTCCTTCCCCTAGCTCAGATTCTATCAGCATCTCACTGGCGCTGACCATCCGGAGAGCAATCCCCTCCTATCGATTTATCGAACCTGCTCGCACCTCGGAACGATAAACCGCGATCCGGTCGTGAACTGCGTTTTTAATGACCTATACTGGCCGCGCATGGCGCACTGAGTGTCTGGTCGCGTGCGTAAACATGTTTAAACATATGAGTCGGCTGCCAGATGTCACCATCGCTCAGTCGTATATCATGACGAACTGAACCTGTGCGGAAGATTATCGCGACCTTAAGCTTGGACGTTTTAAAGGTTCTCCGTCCTCTTCGACCCACAGGTACCTCCCCCCCCCCCCCCCCCCCCCTATGTTTCAAACAAGCTGTGTCAGTGTTGCGCAATGAAGATGTTGCATGGCATATGCAGTATTCGCGTTTGCGGACTGAACATATGGCCAGACTATAAATGGGTGCTATGGCAATACCTGCTCCGAAACATCATCTTACGGGATTGTGCTATATTACTGTAGGATGCGTGTGCATTGCATGAGTGTGAGGCATACAAATCTAAGCATGGACACATCTGGTTTAGCCTACACACAAAACAGAACAACCATAGACTAGATGGATTGCTGCACTTTTAATTTTTGCTTCGATTCAGGCTGTAAAACTAGATTCAACTACAGTAGTGTATTGCAGGGGATTAACAATGAATTATGTAGAATTTGGTAAAGGTTCAGATTATCCCATGGGTCAACAAACACTACCTTCCTTTGGGAGAATATAATTTTATCCTAATGGAGGGGTTGGCTACCGATTCTATCATCCTAGATGTGTCTTCTGAAAGAAAATCGAATATTTTACGAGACATAACACAGTATGGTCTGCGTTTTATGTGAAAATCATAGTTCAGAAACCATAACGAGTCTTGTGAAAGTATATTGGAGGTCTTGTGATTTTAAATCTAAAGATTTAGGATGTTCTTGATTTAAAGTTCGAAATGATGTATTCGGACGTTATGTATAATTTAATTAAGAAAAATTTAAATGAAATTTAATTGTCATTTTCTCATGTGGTCTGTGATTATATATGAAAACATGATGTAAAAAATAGGAAAAAAATCAATCAATCATCATTAGATTTGATTGAATATTTAAAAATTAAAGATTACAGAACGTTTCTTAATTTACAATTTTAATAAATATTTATTCCAGATTTAAAAGTCACACTTTTATTTAAAAAAAAAAAAAAATCCACAACGTAGCAAGATTTGAATGAAAACTTACAAATTAAATGAAAGATAAAGAATGTTTGTTAAGATTTAAAAAAAAAAATATGTTGTTTTTGTTGAAATTAATGTGTAAAATAAGAAAATTGACGGTCATATTTTCAGTGTCGTCTGTGAGAAATACTTTTATATTGAAAATCCTCTGACCCCTCCACAATTGTGCATTTTCCTGGCATTTACCATTTTACCAGCAATTACAGAGAAACAATCAAATGCTAGAGATTCATCTGGGTTTTTCTGTCCTATGTCCTGCAGATACCACAAAGCTGGGCTCGAGTCAGGCCGCTACATGGAGAGCAGTTCTCGACCCGGGCAGTCTGTCTCTGAACTTGATGTTCCTCACGCAGTGCTGCATTCTACGAGGCCCGTCTGAAGAGTCTCTGCGGCACTCGACTGCCGACCTTACTCCGATTCTAGTCGTAAACCTGGCTTTTGAGGACATGAAGGTCTGGGCTGAGTATCCCTGCCCAATGCTGCGAAAAACCCTCGTCACCTGGGCGGCTCGCTCCAGCCACAGCTGCCAGGGCATGACCCTGTCGCCTTTCGGAAGTCAGAAGCAGCAGCTAGTTGAGAGAGAAAGGAGGCCTGTGTGAATGTTGTGCCATTTAAGAAGAAATATGCTGAAAATGTCAGGCATCCAAGAAGATTAGCTGAGTATTTCTTCATGACAAGCAAAATTTGAGAAAATTCAGCATTACATCACTGTCGCCAATGGTCCTTTGCAGTAAAGGGTGCCGTCAGAATGAAAGTCATAAGTATCCACACGACTCAGTCCATCCATTAAAGTCTTGGAAGCGAAAAGCTGGACTGGAGTCATGGGGGATTACTTATGTTTTTATCAGCTGTTGGACTCTCATTCTGACGGCAACAAATTCACTGCAGAGGATCATTGGTGAGCAAGTGGATTGTAATGCGATTTCTCTAATTTGTTGTGATGAAGAAACAAACTCATCTACAATTCAATGGCCTGAGGGTAAGTTTTTTGGCGGAAACTACTCTTTTAATGCTGTGGTTCTCAACGGATTCGTTTGAGGACACAGTATTTTACATCTTTCACTTGTAAAGTTTAAAAGCATATACTCGAACTACAAATTTACAAGAATAGATCTGTCCTCATGTTCAGTTGTGCCAGAATTAGTTCCACTGCGATAGTGTGACTGGGTTCTATTCATGGTTCAATATCAGATCATTACTGTAAACTGAGAATACAATGTTAAGTTGAGACTTGATCGTAAGGAATCCATTAATAGGTTTCAAATACTCTCAGCGCATAATCGAGCAAAAGTAAATTATGCTAAGAGCATTTTACTCGTACTGGTGGGAAGGATTTAAAACGAACTACTGGCCGTCTGATAGTAGATTCAGTTTGTATATCATTGTATTTTTTTTTAATGCAAGATGAATACAGTAGTAAAGCTTTCCGGAGTGTGTATTTATTTTTGTAATGAGTGCTGTTAATGTAAAAGTTATTATTGTGTAATTACAATTCATGAACTTTAAATGGTGTATGCTCTTTGTACTAATGCGCTCATGTTGTAAATATCTATTTGATAAGACTTGAGTATGCCAGCAAATATGCGTCATTGTCATATATTTTTAATAGTCAGAAAACCAGTGTTAAGAAAACATCAAAAAACAATGTATTTAGGAAACTATAAGATGTATTTATTTATCGAAATATGTGCCAATAACGGTGTTATAAAAAGAAATAAGGAATGAAAAACATGAGAACAGGTAGAATTGCCTAGCTGATGCACGGAATGAAAAGTACAAAAACAACTGAAATCAGTTTTTAAGGCACAAGCATTGGGTCATTTCATGAAATGCAAGCAATTCTTGTGCAATCAAAATAAACGTTTGCTCAATTCAGTTTGTGAAATTGCTTGATGCAAGATTATTGCAAGTCCATTGTCCCGCGGAAACATACACTGATGTGAGAGGAGACAACAGAATTAAAAAATCAACACTTGCTACAGTATGTTATGTTTCCAGCACCTTTTTTCCCCTTAGGGGAAATAAAAGTAGGGACACAAACCCTCTGAGCTGCTCTCTCAATTTGGAACATCACTGTTGCAGACAGTTTGTGGCGTAACACTTTTTGAGGAAAAAACGCCTCACAAGGACAGATCTGAAGCCATCTGTCTGTAAGAGCATAAAAGAAGTTTCCATCACACATAAAAGGAATAGTTCACATTTTTTCCGCGGAACATAAAATATTTGTTTTTAAGAGAGAAAAAAACAACAACATTGGGTGAGTAAATACTGACAGGGGGTTTTAATTTTTGGGTCAGCTATTAACAGAACGAGCAGTTTATGAACCGTGTAACAATCTTACAAAAGAAATCCTGCAAATAATCCACCAGGAAATGAAAACCCTGTGAACGAAGTCCTGGAATCAACAGTGATTGAAAAAGGAGAGAGTAATGTGCAGAAGATAATATGTCATATAAAAAGAGAATATAAAATGTCATTCAGAGTGCGTGCTACTTTTTATCCTTCCTTATACACAAATGAGGTCAACTATAACCCGCAAATGATGTTAAAAGACACATCCCTGTACATTCAGATGAAGTACACTTTAGTATCACTGAATCGCCGGGCAGAAGCCATATAACTAATTGTATTATCACTGATATTCTCTTCTATTTTGTACTTAATACTTAATAAAATAACAAAATGCCATAAGACTTGACAGTATTGTGCCGTTGCTTGTAAAGATTGAGAGCAAGACTCATTTTGTATTAGACTATTTGGAGTACACAGAGGCAGAAGGGGATTAATTTTTTTTTTGTGTCCCTCTTGTGGTCGTTCAGGGAAACTGCAAAAACCGCCCTTACTTATATTATTAGCGTGATAGCAGCTATTTGGCCCGCCTTTTGGTTGAGGAAACCAAAATGCTATTTTTACTAGCCTACCGTGTACCATGAACTACTGTTACATAAATAAATACTTAAAGCTAAAACTGTTCTTGACCAACACAGAAGTTATCAGGGTTTGGATGGAGCCTCAGAAACAAACATTTAATATGCAGGACGTTACTGTACTCTCTGCTCACTACAGCTTTTCTTTTTCTTTCTTTTTCTTTTAATCGATTTAAATGAAAAGTAACTTTATGTTGTCATTAGTCACCCTATGTCAGGCCAAAGACATTTTCTTATTTCTTCATGGAAGATGAGGTGAGAAACTATAGCACTTTTTACATATGAATAGTAGGGCGGAATAACAGTTTTCAGCTTCAAAATGGGAATCATTTAGAGTGATTCTGTGAACCAAATCAACTGATTCATTGAAAAGTGAATCTCAAAAGATTAATTAACAAATCGCATACTGCACTTTTAAAAAGAAGATCTAGGGAAGATGTTAGATTTCAGTGAATAAAGAACATTATGGACTCAGAGAAGTATATACATTTGGAACAACATGAGGACGAAGAATAACACAAGATTCTTATGTTTAGTGAACTAGACCCTCTAGTTAAATTATTGTATTTTTTTAGACAAAAACACTAAATAATTGAGGAATTGAATTTTCACGTGCGCCGTACTTGTAGCGCCTATTTCTTGTACGCCCCTGTATAAAAAAAAAAATTGCTACACTGGACACTAGACTGCTTATAGCAAAAAAACCCATGTCAATCTGTGCCTTTTATTTCACATAATGCACATAGATTCTGTTTTAGTGGAGTTTTGGTTGTGTGACCATAGTTGCGATTGTTTCAGAACACAAACACCAGACGAAGACCGTTTCTTCCTCTCTACAGCTACAGTGTGAGTTTTCCGTAGGCGTTTATTTTTTTTGCGGAAGTTGATTGGAACTGGGAGAGGGAATGTAGCGCATTGCCTGACTGCGGCTCTGTGGTGGCCGAACAGAACGTGTGATTGCCGTTATCTCGCAACAGGCCGGGGTGGACGGATGCTGTCCCTGGGCTTTGGGAATGTACGGAGGAGGGGCCGCACCGTGGCTGGAGGCTGTGTTGCGATGTTTAGAGGAAGAGGAAAAAGGAGGACAGGTCACCATTGTGGGTTCTGGTTGAGGTGGGCTCCAGGCGGCGTGGATCTTGGTTTAGTCTGGTTTTCGGGGCGTCTGTGAGAGAAGCCGGAGCTAGTTTCTCTCTGAGCTGATGCACTTCCCAGGCCAGCTGATCTAAATCTGGATGCTGAGCTGCAGGAAGACGGGTGTGTGAGAGTAAAGCTGCAGGACGTGGAGACAGATGCGTATGTGAAAAATAAAACGTTGAGTTACAAGCCATCAATTAAATGAGGATATTAAAATCATGTTTTAAATAATCAATATTCATACCCATTCCATTAATACTTTTATCCCTTTACCCATATTGTTTAGCCATCTATTCATCCGTTACTCCATAATACATCCTTCAATCATTTTAGCAATCTATCATAAATCAAGCTGTGTAGCTATCATTTGTCTGTACACATCGCAACCAAACCATCCATTTAGTCATTTGTCTAGCTATCGATCCATGCGCGCATACCATCCACAGCCATGCTATCGCCGATGCCATTGCCAATCCAATTCTGTTTATCATCCTTGTTTAAACTCGTGGGTTACCTATCCAATAATACAGACAGGCTGGGTTAGCCATCCCATCGTGCTGCAACCATCACGATCTGTGTATCGGTTTTCAGACAGTCTCTAGCCTTCATTGATCCTTCCTTCCTCCATCCATCCATCAATCCATCCAGTCTATCCATCCACATCACATCTAAATATCTATCTATCTATCATCTATCTGATACAATCATAATCATCTATCTATCGCTGTGAGATCATCTATCGATCCTATTCTATCTATCTATCATTATCTATACTACGTTATCTAGCGCCACAGTCGATCACAGTCCATAAAAGCTTCACACTCTTTGCACCTTCCCAGGAAAGGAGATTTTGCTTGTTCTTTTTTGTCTTTTTTAACTTGTGGATATAACACGCAGCTTGGCTTATTGCTTTTCACTGTATTTGGATTATTCCATACATTCAATTGCAACCCAGTTGAAAAAAAAAAAAAACATACTGGACACATCCAAAAACCAAACACCATCACCGTGTACTGAGCGTGTAGATGCGCTCCGTAAATAGCAGCCATCCATTACTCTGACACAGGGTCCTAAGAGAGGGGCAGCAGGGGCTCGGATGGGTCGTGGAGGGGTGAGGGGTTCTCTGAGGGTGTACGAGAGCGACAGGCTCTGATGGAGACGTCGAGTCAGACAGACTATAAGATGAAGGAGCCGCGGTGGCTTTACAGTAAGAGCCGAGTTCCGCTCCTCCAGGGGGCAGGTTGGGAGGGATGGGCGGAATGTACTACGGGACAACAGGAACACAGAGCTGGCAGCGTCATATGCTGAGAGAGAGAATAAAAAGAATTAACCACACTGCTTTATCAGGCTAATGAAGCAGTACGTCAGTTGACAGCCCAATTAGAATAAATGATCTCATTTTGGCACAGGTTTATTAGTGGACGCGTTAAAGAACCTCCTTCTGTTTTCCAGCATCTAGGCAAGTCCAGAAAAACATAATCACTGATCATTAACGTGACAACAAGCAATGCCTGTTAGCTGAAAATTAATTTCTCTGCCCTGTACTCTCGAGTTCCTACTCAATCTGGTCCTCTTGATAAGTGAAGGAGGAAAGAATAGTCATATCTGATGCTCTTACCGTGCGTTATTACAGCGGACGACACTCGGAGAAACACAAGATTAAAAGAAGAATTAACTAAAATACTGAAAAGTCTGGCATGTTTTGCTCACCTTCATGTAAGTTGGACCCTGTTTTAGTGTCTTCTTATTGACATTAGATGGTGAACATACACTACCAGTCAACAATTTGGGGTCAGAAGATATATTTATGTTTTGAAAGATGTCTCTTTTGGTCACCGAGCTGCATTTATTTAATAGAAAAGACAGTAAAAACAGTAATACTGCATGATACTTATTTTCAATTTAAAATAACGTTTCTAAAAAAATAAATTTATTATTCCTGTTATGCAAAAGCTGAAATGGTCAGCAATCATTACTCAAGTCTTCAGTGTCACATGATTCTTCAGAAATCATGATGATTTGCGGCTCCAAGAAATATTATTATTTCAGTGTTGAAAACAGCTGGTGCTCAATATTTTTGCTGCTCAACCGCGCATGTTTCCGGATTCTTCCTTGATGAATAGACAGTTCAAAAGAACAGCATTAATAGTAATATTGACTAATGTTTTGTGCATTTTGACGCTTGGTGACATAAACATCACTTGTATGAAGAAAGGGTTCATCTTATGTTTACACAGAAAAAAAGAAAAGAAAAACAAACAGGATAAGACTGGCATGAGGGTGACAAAATAAAACATGTAATTTTTTATATTGAGGTAAACTATCTTTAACTTGCCTCATAAGGGCACCAATGCGATGGTTCTTAGATTGCCTATGCAGGATTCAAACCTACAAACTTGTTAAACAGCCCCGAGAGCTTTAATCACCGTGCCCCACCTATTCCTATACAGAATGAATGCATCCTTGCTGGAAATGTAACTGTAGCGTAGTCCTGCGACAGCAGGTAAATCTTACAAAGCCGCGGTCCAGGTTGGTGTTGAGGTTCCGTGAGGCGGAGTGGAGACAGGCGGGCTGTGACACGGTGGGGAAGCGGGATCGTCTCAGAGTGCTGTATGCAGGGCCCCAGTCCCACACCGGGGGGAAAGGGGGATCTACCGGCTCACTATGGGGCGCCACAGGCAATTCCCGCAGACCGTTCACTGGGGTGTAGCTCTGCAGGGAAGATGCTGCAAGTGAAACAAAACGGCCAAAGATTTTCCGATCTGTGTTTTGCCTGGTAAAGGAATAATGAATCAGAAAACTTCAGACGTAAAAAAAAAAAAAAAAAAAAATCCTATCCATTTGAGCATTTATATATATATTATTATATATATAGTATATATAGTATATATATTATTATATATATATATATATATATATATATATATATATTATATATAAACTGCTCAAAGCGATAGTTAACTCAAAAATGAAAAGTTCTCTTCAAAAGACCTTGAATTCAACCACTTGATTCAGATGGATTTGGTGTAATAATGGCCTTTATGGCTGGATCTTGGTCTACAGTGTCGTTGAGGTTACAGGAAGGTTGACATGGAGGGACAGAAAACCTGTTAGGTTTCATTACAAAATTATTATTATTTTTTTGTGTTCACAGCACTAAACCAGAAAGTGATTTCATGTGTTGGGTGAGTTATCACCTTTAATATATCAATAATAAAAAGAATAGGTACCATTACTTTTCAATCAGTCTCATAGCTGAGGTTACATCTTTGCATAACACAAACATTTTCTTTCTTCTAATTATAACTCTATTAAATAGACAATTATTCTAAGAAAATAAATATTGCCTACCCATTAGTCTTCAGTGTCACATGATCCTTCACAGATCATTCTAATGTGCTGCTTAATATTTTTGTGGAAACAGTTTTTTTTTATTTATTTGTAGGATTCTTTGAAGATTAGACAATTCAAAAGAAAAGCATTTATTTGACATGTTTTTGGTAACTGGCTTTACTGTCAATTTTGGTCAATATAATGCATTATTACTGAATAAAAGTACTTTTTTTAGTCTTACTGGTAGTTTATGTATTTAGTAGCTGTAAAAAAAAGGCATTATGCATCTTGTAAAATTAACCCCTTAAGGCTAAAATAAAGGAAAATTATGCGGGCATTAATTAAATAGCTGTAAGATGTAGTTTGCAAACTATTTGTTTGTGGCTTTGAACATTTTGTGAAACTCTGCTGTGCGAGTACCTGTGACGGAGGTAATAAAGAGAAGAGAGTATAAGAAGAGAGAAGGGGGGAAAGAAAAAAGGAAGGAAAGGAGAAACAAGAAGGGCGGGGAGGGAAAATTTGGTGGGAAGAGTAGTTGGGAATAAGAGGAAGGTGTGAAGTGAAAAAGGGAAAAGGAAAGAGAGGGGATGGCGAGAGGGATCGCCGATTCTTGTGGTCCGCTCTCGTGTGGCCCGTCTTGGCCCCCCTCATCGAGCCTTTGAGACCTCCTGCTCCCGTCTCTCCCCGCGCGCGGCCCTGCCCCCCTCCCCCCCGCCGGCAGGCCCCGGGGCGCCCGGTGGTGATGGCGCCGGGGCCGGGGTCCGCGCTCCCACTTCCTTCCCTCTCTTGGAACAAGATCCAGCCATAAAGGATTATTAAACAAATCCATCATGAATCCAAGGTGGTTTAATTCAAGTCTTTTGAAGAGAAAACTTTCATTTTGAGTTAAACTATCCATTTGAGAATTGATCATATATATTTATATATATATTAATATACTATTATATCTTATATATATAGTATATATATATATATATTATATACTATAATATATAATGCTCAAATGGAAGATAGGATTTTTTTTTTTTTTTTTTTTTACGTCTGGAAGTTTGCTGATTTCATGATTCCTTTACCAGCAAAACAAACAGATCTGAAATCTTTGCCGTTTTGTTCCTTGATAGCATCTTCCTCAGAGCTACACCCCAGTGAACGGTCTGAGGAAGTGCTGGTGGGCGCCCCAGAGGAGCCGGGTAATCCACCTTTCCCCGGTGTGGGACTGTCGGCATCTGCAGTACAGCAGTCTTAAGTACGATCCGCTTCAAACAACCCGTGTTCACAGCACGCCTGTCATCCACCCGGCTAACGGAAACCTTCAACAACCAACTGGACCGCGGCCTGGGTAAGATTTACCTGCTGTGAGGACTACGCCTCCAGTTACATGTCAGCAAGGATGCATTCATTCGTATAGAATAGGGGTGTTGCACGGTGATTAAAGTTCTGGGCTGTTTAACAACGTTTGTAGGTTTGAAATTCCTGATCGAGGCAAATCTAGAAACAATCATCGCAGTGTGCCCTTGATTGACAGGCAGTAAAGGGATAGTTCACCAAAATATGAAAAAATTAATTTTATTTTTTCACCCTATGAATTCTTATCCTGTTTTTTTCTTTTCTTTTTTCTAGTGTGATTGAAACCAATAAGTGGACCTTCTCATTAAAAGTGAAATGTTTATGTCAACCAAGCTTCAAAATGCACAAAACATTAGTATAAATTACTATTTAATGCTGTTTCTTTAAACTTTATCATCAAAAGAATCCTGAAAACAATGCGTTGAGCAGCAAAAATATTGAGCAGACAACCAGCTGTTTTCAACACTGATAATAATCAATATTTCTTGGCACGCAAATCAGCATATTGCGGAGAATCATGTGACAATGAAGACTGGTAGGAATGATGCTGGACATGCAGCTTTGCATCATAATATATTAAATAGAAAAACAGTTATTTTAAATTGAACTATCATGCAGTATTACTGTTTTACGTATTTCTATTAATAAATGCAGGCCTCCGGTGACCAAAAGAGGGACATCTTTCAAAAACATAAATATAATCTACTGACCCCAAACTTTTGAATGGTAGTGTATGTCACCATCTAAGTCAATAATAGACAATAAAACAGGGTCAGAATTAGAATGAAGCGTGAGCAAACAATGGGACAGACTTTTCATATTTAGTTACGGAATTCTTTTTTAATCTTGGGTTTCTCAGAGGGTCGTCCCTGTAATAAACTGCATGTAAGAGCAGAAGATATGACTATTCATTTCCTCCTTCACTTATCAAGAGGAAAGTATGGGAGTCGGGAAACTGATGTATGTAGGAAGAGAAATTAATTTTCAGCTAAAAGGCATTGCTTGTGTCAAGTCATGATCATTGACTTTTTATGTCTTGTCTGGACTTGCCCTAGTGGCTGGAAAACAGAAGGGCGGTTCTTGTAAAACCGATGGGCCACCAATAAAACCGTGTGCCCCAAATTAGATCATTTTTCTCATGGGTCTGTCAACTGACTGTACTGCTCATTAGCCTGAGAAAGAGTGTGTTAATGCTGTTTATTCTCTCTCCAGCTAATGACGGAGACATGCCAGGTCTCGTGTTCCTGTTGTACCGTAGTACATTCGCCATCACCTCAACATGCTCCTGGAGGAGAGCGGAAACTCCGCTCCTACTGGAAGAGCCCCGAGGGCTCCTGCATCTGAGAGCTGTCTGGACTCGAACGTCTCATCCGAGCCTGGTTCGCTCTCGGAACCCTCTGTAGAGCCCCTCAAACCCTCCACGACCACATTACGAGCCCATCTGCCCAGCCTTAGGACCCTGTGTCAGAGTATGGAGGCGGCATGCTCATTACACGGAGCGCACTACACACGCCAGGTACACGTGCTGGGGTTTGGTTTGCTTTTTTGGATGTGGCCAAGTATTGCTTTTTTTTGTATTTTTTCACTGGGTTGCAAAGTTGCATGTAGTGAATATACAAAATACAGTGAAACAATAAGAAAGCTGTGTTTAAAGTCCCAAGTTTAAAAAAAAGAAAAAAAAAAGAACAGAAAATCATCACATTTCGGAAATTGTAGTGCAAGAGTTGAAGTTTAGAGATAACTGTGATAGCCTGTGGCTCTAGATAAGATAGATAGATAGATAGATAGATAGATAGATAGATAGATAGATAAGATAGCTAGATAGGCTAGATAGATAGACTAGCTAGAAGAATAGGATAGATAGATAGATAGCTATTTAGATGGATGATGGATGGATGGGATGGAGGATGGATGGATGGAGAAGGAAGGAAGGAAGGAAGACTGTTAAAAGATACACAGAGGGATGGATAGACAGATGGATGGCTAAACAGTGGATGTATGGATAATGACAGTAAAAGGCATGATAAAAACAGATGGAGGATGGAGATGGATAGATGGATGATGGATGGATGGATAGATAGATAGACAAATGGCTAAATGGCATGGTGGTTGAGCATGGCCAAGACCAATGGATAGCTAACAGCTGATTTATGTATAGATGGATAAAAATGATGGAAGGATGTATGTATGGATGAAGGGATGGAATAGATGGCTAAACCGATAATTGGTAAAGTAAAGGGATAAAAGTATAATGGATGGATGAATATTTGATTATGTTAAAAACATTGATATTTAAATCCTCATGTTATTGAGTTCGCTTGTAATCAAGTTTATTTTTCAACATACGTTCTCTGTCTCCACTCCTGCAGGCTTCTCACACCCCACGTTTCCTGCAGTCAGAATCATTAGATCAGCTGGCCGGGCAGTGCAGCAGTCGAGAGAACCTGGCTCAGCTTCTCACACAGACGCTCGAAAACCAGACAGGATAAAACAACACAGGGCCCGCCGATCGGAGCCAAAGCCTCACCAGAACGCCACAATGGGGACCTTCCTCTTTTCATGTTCCTCTAGAAACATCGACAAACAGCCAGTCCCAGCAAGGTCGGCCAGTCTCCGTAATTCCCAAAGCCCAGCGGACAGCATCCGATCACCCGGCCTGTGCAGAGGAAGAACGTGGCAAAGCAACACGTTTCTGTTCGGCCACCAGCAAGAGCCGCAGGTCAGGAAGCAGAGCTACATTCCCTCTAGCCAGTAGCCAAAACTTACTAAACGCACGGAAACTCACAGGATTGTAGGAAGGAAACGAATAAAGAAACGCTCAGTCTGGTGTTTTGTTACTGAAACAATTGCCAATATGGGTACAAACAGAAATCCACTAGAAACTGAAATCTATGTGCATTTGGAAAACCAGATTGACATGGGTTTTTTTGTGATAAAGAGTTATGTAAAGGTGTAGCAATTTTTTTTTAAATACAGGCTAGCAAAAAAGAGCCAGTCAACGTTACGACGTGATAGATTCTGCCTCTGTGTGTTTGAGTGCTACTATAGATTTAACTAGATGTCTAGTTCACCTAAAAATGAAAAGAATCTTGTGTTATTTCTCGTCCTCAGGTTTTCCAAATGTATATTACTTCTTCTGAAGTCATAATGTTCATATTCACTGAAAATCTAGACATCTTGCCCTAGAATCTTCTTTAAAAGTTTGCAGTATGCGATTTGTTATAAATCTTTTGAGATTAATCTTTTCAATGAACAGTTGATTGGGTCACAGAATCAATCTAAATGATTCATTTTGAAGCTTGAAAGATGATATTCGCACTATATGCATATGTAAAAAACGTGATAATTTCTCACTTCATCTTCAGTGACGAAGAAAGAAAGAAAATCTTTGGCATGACTGGGGTGACTAATGACAAAGAATTACTTTCTTAAATAGATTTAAAAAGAAAAAAGAAAATGAAAGAAAAAGAAAAAAGCTGTAGGAAGCAGAGAGTAGCTAGTAAAGTCCTGCAATTAAATTTAGGTGTTCTGAGCTCCTGCCAAACCTGAGAAATTCTGTGTCGGTCAAGAAACAGTTTAGCTTTAAGTATTTATTTATGTAACAGTAGTTCATGGTTACGGTAGGCGAGTAAAAATAGACATTTTGTGTGTTCCTCAACAAAAAGGCGGGCAAATAGCTGCTACACGCTAATAATATAAGGATAAGGAGGTTTTGCAGTTCCCGAACGACCACAAGAGGGACCAAAATAATTTCTGCCTCTGTGTTAAATCCAAATAGTCAATAAAAACTGCTGTGTATGCCTCTAATATTTACAAGCCAACGGCACAATACTGTCAAGCTCGTATATTGCATTTTTGTATTTATTAAGTATTAATACAAAAATAGAAGAGAAATATCAGTGATATACAATTAGTTATATGCTTTCTGCCTCGGGCCGATTCAGAATACTAAAGTGTTACTTCATCATGAATGTACAGGGAGGTGTTTTTAACATCATTTTGCGGTTAGAGTGAACTCAATTGTGTATAGAAGGATAAAAATAGCACTCACTCTGAAGGACATTTATATTCTCATTTTTATATGATATTATCTCGCACATTATTCTCGTTTTCAATCAATGTGGAGTTCGGACTTCCTTCAAACATGTGTTTCATTTCCTGTGGATTATTTGCAGGTTTCTTTTGTTAAGATTGTTACACGGTTCAGAACTGCCAGTTTGTTAATAGCTGACCCACAAAAATGAAAACTGTCATTATTACCTCAAACCCAATGTTGTTGTTTTTTTCTCTCTTAAAAAAAAATAATTTTAATGTTCCAAGGAAAAAATGTGAACTATGCTTTTAGGTGTGATGGGAAAATTTTATGCTCTTACAAGACAGATGGCTTCAGATCTGTCCTTGGGATGGCCGTTTTCCTCAAAAAGTGTTACGCCACAAATGTTCTGACACATGATGTTCAAACTTGAGAGCGCAGTCCAGAGGGTTGTGTCACTTTATTTCCCCTAAGGGGAAAAAAGGTGCTGGAAAAATTAACATACGGTACGAGTGGGGAGTTTTTATGTCTGTTGCTCACTCCACATCAGTGTTATAGTTTCAGCGGGACAAATGGACTTGACATATCTTGCATAACATATTTCCAAGGACTGACTTTTGAGCAACGTTATTGATGGCACAGAATTGCTTGCATTTCATGAAATGACCAATGATGTCCTTAAAACTGATTTCAGTTGTTGTACTGTTCCATCCTTGCATCACAGGGACAAATTAATTACCTGTTCGCTGTTTTTCATTCCTTATTCTTTTATAACAACTTTATTGGGCACATTTCGAGAAATAAATACAATCTACAGTTGCTAAATTACAATTGTTGATGTTTTCTTAACATGGTGATTCTGACTATTAAAAATATTATGGACAAATTAGCCATATTTCTGGCATTATCAAGTCTTATCAAAAGAGATATTTAAAACATGAGCGCATTAGTACAAAGAAGCATTACACCATTTAAAGTCATGAATGTAAATTACACAATACATAACTTTTACATTAACAGCACTCATTACAAAAAATAAATACACATCAGGAAGCTTTACGTACTGTCTATCATCTGGCATTAAAAACAAAATACAATGAAATACAAACTGAATCTACCTATCTATGAAGCAGTAGTCGTTTTAAATCATCCACCAGTAAACGGAGGTAAAAAGGCTCTAGCATTAATTTACTTAGCTCCATTATGGCGCTGGAGAGTATTGAAACCTATTAAACGATTCACTTACGATGCAAGTCTCACTTAACATTGTTTCTCATGGTACCAGGTAATCGATCGAAATTGAACATGCTATGAACCCAGTCACACTATCGCAGTGGAACTAACTGGCCATACCTCACATGGGGACAGATCTAATTCTTGTAGATTGTGTCAGATGTAATTAGAGCAGTATGCTTTTAAACTTTACAAGAAAAGATGGAAATCTGTGTCCTCAAACGAATCCAGTTTGAGAACCACAGCATTTAAAAGAGTAGTTCAGCCAAAAACTTACCCTCAGGCCATTGAAGTGTAGATGAGTTGTTCGTCATCACAACAAATTTAGAGAAATTCAGCATTACTCACTTGCTCACCAATGGATTCCTCTGGCAGTGAATGGGTGGCCGTCAGACATGCGAGTCACAAACACTGATAAAAAAATTAAGTAAAACTACATGACTCCCAGCTCAGCTTTTCGCTTCCACAAGACTTTAATGGATGGGACTGGAGTAGTGTGGGATTACTTATGATTCATTCTGACGGCACCCAGTTCTGCAAAGGATCCATTGGCGGAGCAAGTGATGTTAATGCTAATTTCTCAAAATTTGTGTCCTGAGAAATACTAATCTACTCTTCTTGGATGGCCTGACATTTCATGAATATTATTCTTTAAAGGCACAATCATTCCCACAGGCTCCTTTCTCTTCAACTAGCTGATGCTATGAACTTCCGAAGCCGCGGAAACAGTGGGTCAATGCCTGGAGATGTGGGCTGGAGCGAAGCCTACCAGGTGAGGAGGGTTTTGCACATTGGGCAGGAACTCAGCCAGACCTTCTATGTCCTCAAAAGCCAGGTTGCGATTGATCGGAAGCAGAGGGTCGCAGTAGAGGTGGCCGCAGGAGAGACGTTCAGACGGGGCCTGTAGGGAGATGCAGCACGGCAGTGAGGAACATCAGAGTTCAGAGACAGACTCGCCGGGTCAGAGAACTGCTCTCCATGCTAGCGGCCTGATGACTCGAGCCCCAGCTTTGTGGGATGATCCTGCCGGACCATAGGAAAGAAAAAACCAGCAGATGAATCTCTAGCATTTGAATTGTTTCTCTGTATGCTGGTAAAAATGGTAAATGCCAGGAAAAATGCACAAGTTGGGAGGGGTCAGAGGATTTCAATATAAAATCAAGTATTTCTCACAGACTAACACTGAAATATGACATTCATTCTTTTTTAATATTTAATTTCAAAAAACAAATATGTTTTTTTTTACATCTTAACAAAAACATCTTATTCTTTTCATTTTAATTGTAAGTTTTCAATTCAAATCTTGCTACGGTGATGGATTTTTTTTTTTTTTTAAATTAAAAATGTGATTTAAAATCGGAAAATATTTATTTAAAATGTAAATTAAGATAAGTTCTTTAATCTTAATTTTAAATATTCAAGTCAAAGTCTAATGATGATGATTGGATTTTTCCTTTTTTATTAAGGTCGTGTTTTCAATAGATAATCACGACCACAATGAGAAATGACAATTAAATTTAAATTTAAATCTAAATAAATTAACTAATAAAGTAAATACAGTCATTGTTCGAACTTTAAATCAAAACATTCTAAATCTTTAGATTTTAAAAAATCACAGAACTTCAATATACTTTCAGAGTGACAAGATTATTGTTTATGAAATATGATGTTTACACATAAAAACGCCTATACTCATATGTGTGTATGTCTCAGAACAATATAGCTATTTTCTTTTCAGGAGACAACATCTGGACTACGTAGATCTGTGAGCAACCCTCCATAAGGATAAAATATGATATTCTCCAAAGGAAGGTAGTGTTGTGACCCTGGGATTAATCTTCCTTACCAAATACAACATAATTGTCATTGGTAAAGTCAACCCTGCACTGTAAAGCTTACTGTGTTGAATCAGTTTACAGCCTGATCAAGCAAAAAATTTAAACAGTGCAGCAATTCCATTAGTCTAGTTTGTTCGTTTTGTGCATAGGCCAAACCAGATGTGTCATGCATAGATTTGTAATGCATCAACACATCATGCATGCAAAATGCATCATACAGTTAATATAGCACAATCCCGTAAAAGTGATGTTCGAGCAGGTATGGCCATAGCAACCCATTTAAGTCTGCAATTATTGTTCAGTCCGCAAAACGCGACTACTGATAGGCAGGCAAACATCTTCATTCGCACACGGACACAGTATTGAAACATGGATGTGGTACCTGTGCGAGAGACGGAGAACATTGGAACAACAGTCCAAGCTTAATGCGCGTAATCTTCCAGCACATGTTCAGTTCGGTAGATAGACGACTGGAGCGATGTGACATCGCTGTGCAAGCAGACTCATAGTTTTTTAAACATGTCTTACGCACCACCGAACAGACACTCATGTGCGTCCACGCGCGGCCAGTAAATAGGTCATTGTAAAAACGCAGTTACGACAGGATCGGCGGTTTATCTTTCGAGGTGCGAGGACGCAGGTCGATAATCGATAGGAGGGGAGTGATCTTCGAGCGGTCAGCGACAGTGAGATGCTGATAGAATCTGAGCGAGGAAAGGAGGGAAGATCTGCTCATTAAAGCGCGAAGCGAAGCGGTGCGCGAGCGTCTTACAGGATCCTGATTGCTTCAGAAAGTTTGTCAAAACACGCAAAGATAAAGGCATAACTGACTATGTGGATTCTGGCAAGCCGCTTAACAAACTTGGTACTGAAAACACTAGGCATAGTATTTCTGTTGCCCCCACCTCAGGGCTGTAAACTGGAACTGGATTAGTGAGATTTATGAGATTCTAGTGTCCATTTATGGATAATAACGATTTTTAAATGAGAACACATTTTTTCTGTCTCGTTCCTTTAAATATGAAATTGTTTATTTAATATGATTCAGACACAGCACACCACACACAATAGCTATGCAAATGAGCTAAGGACACAAAGGTATTTATTGTAACTCGCCTCTTGTTGATATTATTGCATTAACCATGTTTGTTTTTTTAAGCCCGTTTCAACATGTTCCACGTTAAAGCTGTTTATCGGGGGGGGGCTGACGTTCAAGCCACCGACAAAACGTGCAAAGGCGTTTTTAAACGGAAACGTGGCGTGGTTGAACACCCTTTTTGTTGTGATGACGCTAAGCGGTTGCAACGTAGGCAGCTGAGGAAGGCCAGTCTCTGGTTCTTTTTTGAAGACATTTTCGGAGCCGATGATATGGATATAAATACTGTTTAATACTGCAAGAGATTACCCGTCGCTGTTACAGTCACTGCCTTGCCGTCCAGAATGCAAAGCGAACATCCCAATCGAGAGAAGGGAATTTGTGGAAACTGTGGCTCTAATTATGGTGATCCAACATTTGCCTCGCATTTCAGGGATGAAAGAACAAACATTCAGGTGAAGGATATCCACTTCTACTCGAGACTGTGTTATGATTATATGACCTTCTTATTTTTATTGGACGTAGGCATGCATTATGACGATCACTGTTGTACTATATTTTTGCTATTTACCATATATAAGCAGCTGAGTATAACAAAGTGAGAGGGAGACGGTGACCGGTGCAGGTAGTTAGCTGTGTGCAGCGTATTTCAGTGCAGCCAGCAAAATAAAGCACCTAAATTCTTCGGCAAGACGGCCTCTTTGTTTTTTATATGCTACCATCGCACTAAGCAGCGTGAAGTTTAGGGAGTTAACCCCGGGAGGAGAACTTCCGGCCCTGGAGAAGACGGATCTCCCCTGTGTCTCCCAACCCCGGTTAGGAAACAGAAACAGGAAAAGTTAACACTGGCGACCACGAAGGGACATTCACGTTGTTAAAAGACTGGTGAGCATTGAAAATAAAAGGGCAATAAAAAGTAAAGCCGAGTAACTGTAATACCAGTGTAATAGCGGCGCGGCTAAGCTAATACAAACATGGCGGCCATTTTTTAGTTCATGTTAAAAACACAAAACATTATAACCCATTCCTGTGTGATTGAAAGTTGCACTAACACGCTTGCTAATGGAGAAGATCTGTTCGTGCCTTTCGACAGCCCCGCCCATTTTTCGCCCACAAATCCTTTTTGCAGAGGCAACAGTCAAAGCCATGGCTCCGTGGGAAGGCCAGACAGTCACATTTTCGCATATCCCGCTCTAGACATGCCATTTAAGGGGCACTATGAGGTCACAAATCCCTTTGCCAATGCTCACATTGGAAGTTTTGTACAAAGCACACCAGCTATATCCAAACCTGAAGCCAGTACACTTCCCATGCCCTGTTCTTTTATTAATCCTGATATGACTGTAAAACATGGACATTTCTCATTGCACCAGCCCTGTCCCTCATCTCCAACACGTAAGAGCCGCTTTTGCGTCCCGTCAGCCTCCTCTGTCGGACAGTGATGAGGACTATAACCCCAAAGAGAGAGTCCCCACTCTACGTCCCGGCCAGTACGACGGGAGCACACCGTGGAGAGAGTTTCTGCACAGGTTTGAGAGCTGCGCAGAGGCAAATCACTGGTCAGTCAAAACAATGGCCATTCAGCTGAAATTCTGCCTCACCGGAGCTGCAGGCGCCATCGTCCACAGAAACCCTCGTTCATCCAAATGGGACTACCGCCGCCTGCTGGAGGAACTCGAGACTGCTTATGGCCCTTCTTCAGATCATGCAGCAGCTGTAGCAGTAGAGCTGAGGCAAAGAGTGCGTAAATCTGGTGAGGCGCTTCATGTGTTCACAGATGACATTTATGGAAAAGTAGCTATAGCTTATGGTGATTGGTCAGAGGCTGAGCAAGACGCTATAGCTGTTGAAGTTTTCACAAACGGCCTGGGTGATGCAGAGCTAGTTCAAAGACTGTTAGAGAAACGTCCAGCTACACTAGCTAAAGCTTACGAGATAGCCCACCGTCATGACACTACCAAGAGAGCTGCTTCCTATGTCACCAGCATCATGCAGCCAGGGGTCCGCAACCTCACTGAACGCAGGCCCCGGGCCGCTGTTGTCAGGGAAAGAGACGAAAAAATAAACCACAACACCCACTAACTCAGCACATCACCCAATCACTTTGTCCCACGGACCACGGACATCCTCTAAAACAATAAAGCAGCACAAGAACTTTAAAAGGGGTGACATTCGTTGCTATAACTGTAATGGTTGGGGTCACAAACAGAGCCAGTGCTCGTCCCCTCAAAGAAATACAAAGACTTTCCTTGCAAGCACTGCCAAAGAAAGCCCGCTGCCCACTGTGTTCCACCTTAAAGGCCAGAATCGTGAAATGAATATTCACATGCGCATATCTGAGCTGGAGGTATGTGCAGTCCTGGACAGCGGAGTGCGGAGGAGCGTGCTGCCACTTCACCAATACAATGCCATTCACCAAGACGTGAGACCACCGCTTCAGTCATCCACCATAGAGACTTTGCTCGGGGTGGGACCAGGAGACGTGCCATTGCACGATGAGACACAACAATCGGCAGTGTTGGGCAAGCTACTTGGAAAATGTAGTAAGCTAAGCTAACAGTTACTCTTCATTAAATGAAGCTTCACTACACTAAAGCTACAGCCCTGTGAAATGTAGCAAGCTAAGCTACAACAACACGGCAAAAGTAGTTTACTACATCTAAGCTATTTTTAAAAAAAAAAAACATTTTTATATTGAACCAACATCATATCAAGTCAATGCTCTCTCAGTGATCAATACAACTGTCAGTCAAGCAGATAGACAGGCATACTAGTTCAGTTTAGTTGTTTCAGCTGTTCCAAATCAATTTGGCAACAAAAAATCAGTCTAAACCATCTTCAAGAATCAAGAAATAAAATACTTGCACTCTAAAAAAACTATTTATTTATTTACTAACTGCTTGTTTTCTTAAAAAAAAAAAAAAAAAACTAACAGATGCTTCTCATCTTTTTGTATTCTATCTTTGTTTCCTTTTTATTTGTTATATAATTAACAAAAGCAAAAAAGGCCTCTAAAAAAAAAAAAAAAAAAAAAAAAAAACCTTGCTACATGTACTGCGTTAAGCTAACTGAGACTTTTTATAGCACTTATATATCATTGCTCTTTTGTTGATTTTGATTTCTTCCATTGTGCTCATTTGTAAGTTGCTTTGGATAAAAGTGTCTGCTAAATGACTAAATGTAAATGGTAACCCTTCACAATAAGGTTCATTAGTTAACATTAGTTAACTAGTGTAGGTGACACGAACTAAGAATGAACAATACTTTCAACATTTACTAATGCATTATTAAAATCAAGCTGTGTTTGTTGTCATTAATTAATGCACTGTGAACTAACATGAACTACAAATGAACGACTGTATTTTCATTAACAAAGATGAATAAATACTGTAACGTATGTATTGTTCATTGTACGTTCATGTTAGTTACATTAGCTAACATTAATGAAATATTACTGTACTGTATAGTGTTACCATACAGATGTATAGGCCTACAAATAACTTAGGCTACGTTTAACTAAGTTTTTGAATGTTTCGAATGTTATATTACTAACGTTTCACCAAAATCAAGTTTAAATACTAAGTTTTTGAATGTTTCGAATGTTTTCCCCCGTCATTAACGCCAGATTCGACGGCAGTACGGGCATCTAAGGGCATCATGAACTTGCAGGTTGTACAGTTTTCTGTCGCTATGTGGGCGCTCAGTTTTTTTTCTGTTATTTGGCCAAAGTATCATATTATAAAAGATTCAGCGCTTCTCACAAGCTATTTGACTGTGACTTCACAACAAATGCTAAGACACTCTTCTCCGCTCCTCAAATACAAAAAACATTAGCCTTTATAAATATAGTGTTTCTTGAGTAAAGAGAACGCTGTACTTATTGAACGCTGTACTTATTCAATCAACAGTTATTTTATTTACCTTCATACTGCAAACAAACTAAGATCCTCCAAACTGCACGCCGCACTTCATTCACGAGAGAGGCGGGAAGAATGAGGTTTGACTGACAGTTTTTGAGGAGCCAATGACGTTACGAGGTTTAGTGGCGGTGGCGTCACTTTTACTGGTCCAGGATCGGTGATCCTTAGCAGTTATATTTCCGATTTGAGCTTGAGTTTCAGAAATGCTTTGGATAATGTAACGTCAGCTTTTGTTGACGCTACCACGCTACTTGATCAAAAAAAGAGCTTAGCTACTGAAAAGCTATTTGATTAAGAAAGGAGCGACGCTACCACCACGCTACTAAGAAATGTAGTTAAACTACTAGCATCACTACTTGTAGCGACGCTACTGCCCATCACTGGATACAGGTCAGTATCAACAACCGTCAAGTTGAAGTGGACTTCCTTGTAGCGGATATAGAGGGCAATGAGGTGCTGCTTGGCCATCCTTTCCTAACCCAAGCTGAAGCCCGCCTTGATTTCGGTAAGCACCGCATAATTGTGTTTGGAGAAGAAGTGCCCTAGACATGAAAGGGCAACGTGCACTTTTGCAGGGAAGCTCAGGGAGACATGATGCTTAGCCCCACAAAAGGCTTCGTTGAAAAGCACAAAGTACTCATTGCCAGAGCCCTAGTCAACGCACAGCCCACCAACATCGTTCCATTACGCCTCTTTAACCCTGGCAACAAGGCTGTGACTATTAAAGAAGGTGCCATTGCAGGCCTCCTCCAGCCTGCTGAAGCTCTGCCCTTGTCCAGTGTCTCCACAGCGGCAGACTTTCCAGCCAGCCCCCCTGCAGTTCCAGAGCACCTCCAGGAGCTCTACGCCCAGAGTTCCACTGACTTTAATGACAATGAAAAACTTGAACTATCTAACCTGTTGTGTGCCTATGCAAGTGTCTTTTCCAGGGGACCTGGTGATCTGGGCCGGACCAGTCTTGTGCAGCATGACATCATAACCCGGCCAGGACCTCCGGTGAAGCAGCCTCCTCGTCGTATGGCTGGGGAAAAGCAGCGAAGCGCAGAACGGCAGATCAGTGAGGGCCTCCAGAGCGGCATCGCCACACGCAGCCACAGCAGTTGGGCCTCACCGATCGTTATGGTGCATAAAAAGGATGGGACTTATCGCCTTTGTATAGACTACAAGGCGCTCAACAACCACACCATCACTGACGCGTACCCGCTTCCCCGCATCCAAGACACGCTGGACACTCTCGCCACCGCCACCGCCAAATGGTTCAGCACTTTGGATCTTGCTTCAGGTTACTGGCAAGTTGAGCTAACACCAAGAGCCCGCCGCGCAGCCGCCTTTTGCACACGTAATGGACTATTCGAATGGAACGTTATGCCGTTCGGCTTATGTAACGCCCCGGCGACGTTCCAACGCCTTATGGACCGCGTCCTTGCCGGCATGCAGTGGGAGACCTGCCTCGTCTACCTGGACGACATCATCGTGCTGGCCAAGGATGTGCCCGAGATGCTGCAGCGACTGAGCCAAGTGTTCCAGAGACTTAAACAGGCGAATCTCAAACTGAAACCAGCCAAATGCTGCCTGTTCCGCCGCCAAGTTGTGATCTAGATCATATTGTGTCTGAGCACGGTGTGGCCACTGACCCCAATAAAGTCAACAAGGTCCAAGCTTGGCCCACTCCCACATCAGTCCAAGAGGTCAGACGTTTCATTGGCCTCGCCTCCTATTATCGCAGGTTTGTGAAAGACTTTGCCTCCATTGCCGAGCCATTACATAACCTGACAAAGAAGAATGCACACTTCCAGTGGCACGCTGAACACCAAGCCGCCTTCAACACGCTCAAGCACCACCTCATCACAGCCCCTGTCTTAGGCTATCCTCTGGACCATGGTGAAATGATCCTGGACACCGATGCCAGCGACACAGGTATCGGCGCTGTTCTGTCGCAAATGCAGGGTGGCACAGAACGGGTGTTGGCGTACGGCAGCCGCAAACTAGCCAAAGCTGAACAGAACTATTGTACTACGAGACGGGAGCTGCTAGCCATTGTCGATTTCACATCCCATTTCCGGCAATACCTACTTGGGAGGCCTTTCAAGGTACGAACCGACCACAGCAGCTTGCGCTGGCTCACGCGAATGAAAGAGCCGGAAGGTCAGTTAGCCTGGTGGCTTGAGAAGCTAGCGGAGTACGAGTTTGAAATCATCCATCGCCCAGGTCGCTTACACACAAATGCTGACTGTCTCTCCCGCAGGCTGTGCCGCCAGTCCTGTCCTTGTAATCTGCAGGACCCTTCCTCGCAGCGGAGAACCACAAGTCACCAAGCAATTCAGTGTGATTTGGACTCTGACACCAGCTCCCTATTGCTGAGTCCGGTGGGGGTAAGCGCTGTCAATGTTACCAACACAGACACTTTAAAACAAACAGAGATTATTTATGTGACAAACACAAATGAGACCAGACTATTTCCTGGCTGGACTATGGAGGAGTTGCGCCAGGCTCAAGCTGCTGATACAGACATTGCACCAATCAGAGCTTGGTTAGAGGCCAGTAGTGAGCGGCCCCCGTGGGTCACAGTCTCCCCATGCAGCCCAGCCACCAAAACGTACTGGAGTCAATGGAGAAGACTGTACTTCAGAGATGGAGTACTGGTCCGCCGTTTTTACTGTTTAGATGACACACAGTTCTATCCTCAAATTGTTCTTCCCCGCAAAATGCAACCCGATGTGATACGCCAAATGGCATGAAGGGCCAGTAGGTGGACATTTTGGTATTGAAAGGACTGTGGCCAGACTTCAAACCAGATACTACTGGTACCACATGAGAGAAGATGTGGCCCTCTGGTGCCGGACTTGTACAAACTGCACATGCAGAGCCAGACCCCACAAGACTCCACAAGCACCCATGGGAACTGTCAGAGTTGGAGCCCCCATGGAGCGCAATGCACTGGACATTATGGGCCCACAATTTTGAATCAGAGGTATTCCAAGAAATGTGCCGTTTGTTTGGGACTGGGACCCGATGATTCCATATGCAGTTATGGCCTACAGAGCGACCAAGCACAGCGCTACTGGTTTCACCCCTAACTACATGATGTTCGGTCGCGAAATAAGTGAGCCAGTGGACCTTGTGGCTGGTTTGCCCCCGGACTCTGACCATGCACCTTCAGCCCCCGAGTATGTGCAACAAATGCCTGAGCGGTTGGAACTGGCTCACAACATCACCCGAGAAGCCCTTGGTGAGTCGGTCACACGTGCAAAAAGACAATACGACAAAAACGCTTGTCACACACAGTACAAAGTCGGCGACGCTGTGTGGTATCTCATCAAAGGAACACGTCATGTCAAAAACAAAGTCAAAAAGTTCCTCCCCTCCTATGAAGGACCTTACTTTGTTATGGGACATTTAGACGATCTAGTCTATCGGATCCAAAAAGGCCCCAGAGCTAAGGTCAAAGTCGTCCACCATGATCAACTCAAATGCTACCGCAGCCGTGAGACCCTAGACAACACCTGGGTCCTGGACCAATCCCAGAACTGGACACCTTCTTAAATCCTGCCACCAGCAGTGGACGGGCACCCAGCAGACCGGGAGGATCTCGGCCTGCACAGCCTCTACTCTACTGCCTCGAGTGATGGCCCCAGCGACTCCCAGCCATCCACCCCACCTGCTACTAACACTCACATGATTGGGTCTCTTCCACCCACTCCTTCCCATGTGGTACTTGACCATGGTGGGGGTGCGGTAGGAGGGCCACACCACCAGTCTCCGCGCGAACCTCGGCCCCAACGTCAGCGCCGAGGACCCCTACGGTATGGGGACTGGGTCACTGAGTGAGTCACCCATGACAGTTATATTCGCACTAGAGACTTTATAGTTCACATTTTTGGACTCTAGTCTGGTTTGTTCTATATTTTTTTTTCTACAAAAAGCATTTTTTTTTACGTTCAAAAAAAAAAAAAAAAAAAAAAAAATTGAAGAGTTTTTAAATGCTTTTACGTGCTTGCACTTTATTGCATCCAATGTATGTTTTGATTATTACTGTATTAGACAGTTTTACCTCCGGTCACCGAAGAATAGGATTTAAAAGGTGATGTACTCTTATGTTTTGTTAGAGACTATTGCATTTCTAATCATTTTTCACTCCTGTGTTCACTGTTGAATGAGTTGAATTTACATACTATTTGTTTAGACACTTGTTAAATTAGTATAACCTACCCATTTGAATTTACATACTATTTGGGACACAGCTATCTCTTCACGTTTTAGGCCTACAGATATAGAGAGTGTGTGCTAAGTACATTTAGATGGAATGGAATTAGTGTTAATTGCCAGTCCATGGTGGGGGTAGTGTTGTGGGATGTGTCTTCAATGTGTTTAGTTTAGGACAGCTCAGTGTGTTTGTGTGAATGAGAGAGAGTGAGTGCGCGTGTCCGAGGCGCGCCCCTCCCCTCCTGTCTGATCCCCGCGAAGCAGCGGATGAGTGTGTGTGAGAGGGAGACGGTGACCAGTGCAGGTAGTTAGCTGTGTGCAGCGTATTTCAGTGCAGCCAGCAAAATAAAGCACCTAAATTCTTCGGCAAGATGGCCTCTTTGTTTTTTTATGCTACCATCGCACTAAGCAGCGTGAAGTTTAGGGAGTTAACCCCGGGAGGAGAACTTCCGGCCCTGGAGAAGACGGATCTCCCCTGTGTAACCCAACCCCTTTTAGGAACTTTAATCACGAAAAATCTAACCGTGGTTTACAGTGAATTTATAACAGCTGAGGGGGGTTTTAAAAAAAGTCCCTTTGGTTTTAGGCACTTTTTTCACGTTGTACCTAACAACACCCTCTAGCTGTTATAAATTCACTGTAAACCACAGCTTCATGAGGCTTATTGCTTCATTAGACACCAGATTCACTGATTTTATCCAGCGTCTCTCCTCTTACCAAAACAATGTTATAATAACACACTAGAGCAAAAGAATAAGTCGTGCTGATCAGGCTGTTATGACAGATTGTTAAACACATCAGTCACACAACAACAACAACAACAACAACAAAAAACACACTTTGAGAATCTGCATATGAATCTCAACAACCGTGACAATCAAAAGCTTCATGCTGCAATGCATGCTGGGAGTCATGGATGAGTTTTGTACTGTGCTGGTCATGCATGTGCCGGACATCTGGTGGAGAAACTGAGCAACTGACTCAAAACTCAACATGACAAAATAATATCAAGTAAAGACACTAGATGGCACATCATTTTATATTTATATTTAGACATTATAAACAACTCTTTGTCAAATTTAAGAAGATTCTGAGAAACACCCTAACCAATTAAATCTAAATAAATAAACACCCTTTGGAGTCAACCAAAAATCAACCAAAATCAAAGTCAAAAGATTATTAACAATATCTGTAAATAAAGCAAATTTTAACAAATCTTGCATATAGCAAGTGTTTTGTTTCACTAAATCTGATTTTCTGATCCGAGTTTTAACCCAGATTTGGAAAGTGACTGAAAATTGCCTGTCGAATATTATAGATTGTATTTTTAAGTCTGGAAGGTGAACATGAATTATTTAACTTTTAATTATGAAAATGTGAGTGAAATGTTTTGAACTGAAATATTGACAGCTTAAATAAACAACTATGTGAAATTTCAGACCCTGAAAATGCAAGTCCTGAAAATACAAGGCATTAAACTGAGTTTTGCCTCTTCTTGCTCTTGAATATATATAATCTAAACTGAACAACATTGTCTTTTTTTTTCTAATTTCATTTAACATTTTTATTTTGTTGCCAATTTAATTACACATGGACCATCACGGCTTATTTCTGAGACTTATTTCTGCTATTGTAGGCTCATTTTGTAAATGCAAGATATTAATTTAAATTATAACCCAGACGAGCAGAAACTGGGTTCTTAATACGAATGTAACTGGCCACATTTTCAAAATCAGCCGATCATGTTTGCCCATCTATGCAAATGTCTCGTTATGTATAGAGACAGAAGGGTGAGGTTAATCATTGTCTGTCATTTCAGTTTAATAGTGATGTAGATCTGCAAAGACACTGATGGAAGTACAACAACTAAAAAAAAAAAAATTTTAATATTAAAAATATCAGCTTTTGGTTTTATTTCTCATCAAACACAAAACAACTTTAAGGAAATAGTGTTAAACCTTATCTAAAGGAATTTTAATTTTAATCCATTTTAATTTTAAATTAATTTTAAATTTTAAATTTAATCTTAATTTAATTGGCTCCACTTCCAAAGATGCACGACTGCAAAGAAACTTTGTTTGTCTGTACACCGTGAAAAATACATCGGTTCCCTGTTTTACGAAAGTCCTAAAAGCATGTAGCCTCAGGGGCGAAGATCAACGAAACACTCCAGGCACGTTCCCAACAAGGTTACAAAATGCTCGGGATATGTTGTGCTGTTAGCTGTGTAACAGTCATCAGAGAAACCCTGAAATACAATCTTGTTCGATCCTAAAGGAGTTAGATCGGATCTTCAATCAGAAGAGACCACTGATCTGCTGTCTGGAGTTTGATGATTCCTCGCTGCACTCTGTGCTCAGGATAAAACATGGATTTCACACACTCAGATTAATCTCAAATCAATGCAACTTCAAACATGATACTAACCTGACAAGTCTGCAGACATGCTGTAATATTTGGTGGATTATTTAGAAACTGTTCAAGCACAGATATTACACACATCAGACTGTATATATGCTGATTGGGTTTAATATGAACAAAATCAAACTGACGAGCAGAATACTGACATCACCTGTAACTCACTCTCTCCTGAGCCATTTATTTACACCACTCTTCAACTGTCATTCTTCTACTGCAGTGGCAAACGAAAAGCTGTAAAAATACTTTTTTTCTTTCTGTTTTTTTTTTTTTTTTTTAAGAGCAATAATTTCCCCCCATTGGAGACCAAAATCAGACAAATTTACACAAATCCAGACTTTTTAAAATAGGGGCTGCCATTGTGATGTTTTCAAGACACTTTGGAAATATTAAGACTAAATAAGATTATTGTATTTTATGAATATTCAATTATTATAGTAGATTCAAAATTTAGATTAAATTATGTAAAAATCTTATATCTAAAGTTATCAGTGTAGCACCACAGACACTAATAAAGAAATAGCAAAATGTATTTAATTAAAGGAATCCAATTAAATAATAAAAAAGATATTAATAAAGAATGAACACAACACACCCCTCAGATCAGCTATGAACTGCTATGACCTTTACACACAGGAAGTTAACACAAAGTTTGGGGATTGACACTGTTTTTTGTTAAAATTGTAAGATATATATTTATATGGTCGCTGTGATTTTGCAAAGTAAGATATGTTCCTGGATCAGCATTACTGTCCAAAAATACAGACTTAACCCAATCCCTACCCCTAAACCTAACTCTACCCATAATTTATTCCTAAAATCAGTGGGAAATGATATCTGATTAACAAGAGTGTAGAAGCACCTAACACTGATCATAAGCCTAAAACTGATATTTCCTGAAGAGTTATCCCTCAATTCTGATTGGAATGATGTTCCAGGAACATGCACTTGGTCAAATCACGCTCACCATATTTATATATATCCAGTCCGTCTGCGATTACATGAAGAAGCAGAACAAACTGACAGACTCAATCCAGAAGAGCTGTGACAACGTCTCCAAGACGCTTGAAGAAACCTTACTCTTGGAGACGTTGGCACAGTTCTTCTGGACTGAGTCTGTCTCAGTTTCTTCTGCTTCTCCATGTAATCTCAGATAGACTGATGATGATCAGATCACATCTCTGTGTGAAGCACTGGCTGCTGTCAGACTCCTTGTGCGGACAAAAATCTCTCTGGATTATTACAATTAATGCCAAAAGGAATGCTTGGAAATGTAAACTGATATTTCCTACTGTCACACTACAGCAAAAGATAGAAATAACTGACTTAAAACCATTTTTGGATGCAATTGCTGATTCTTACAGTGCTGTTACGATAAATGTCAGTCTAAAAATGTTCCTATCATAGCAAACAGCTGTTAGAGCCACATAACAGATGCAAACAAACATGGATTACCGGCAGCTCTGTTGTTATTGTTAATGTCTTGAGGTGAATGGAGTTTAAAGCTAAACTCTATTTAGGTCATGCAGCGTTTTCAGCCTTATTAGCTCTAGATTTGCTAGAAGACGACAGCACAATACTGAAAAGTCATTTTCTCCTCTGTCATTCTGAAAGCTGTATGTTAAAAAAACTCCAGAAGTGACCGTGCATAGAGCCCAATGTAATCACTTTCAGACACCAGCGAGTGTTTGAATTAACTTACGATTGCGATCCGATGGGAATTCTGATGGTATGTAATACACGGTTTTGTGATATAGTTTTCATTCATTTCCCGCTCGCTGGTGAGGAGCTGGGGAACAGGGGCAGTTGTGGCCTAATGGTTAGAGCGTTGGACTTGTAATCCAAAGGTTGCAGGTTTGAGTCTCGGGTCCGGCAGGGATTGTAGGCGGGGGCAGTGAATGACCAGCACTCTCTCTACCTTCAATACCACGACTGAGGTGCGACCTTTGAGCAAGGCACCGAACTCCCAACTGCTGCCCACTGCTCCGGGTGTGTGTTCACGGTGTGTGTGTGTGTGTGTGTTCACTGCTTCAACGCAGAGCACAAATTCCAAGTATGCTCCTATGAGGTCTCGACCCTCCATAGAACTGATCATTTCCACAGACGCTTAATAAAGTGTAATGATAACCACAGAAGCAATGTCTAAAACACAGAGCAAACTGGAACGTGTGTGAATACAGGTAAAATGTGTTCAATGTTTTGAGAAATGTGTCTTTGTTTCGAGAACTGAATGAATGTTTGGAAAATTGGGCCAAATGAATTATAATGTGTTAGCAATCAAAAATAAAATACGTCAGTAAAGACATTTATAATGTTACAAAAGATTTCTATTTCACATAAATGGTGTACTTCCACACTTTATTAAGCAGTACAACCATTTTCAACACTGATAACAATCAGAAATGTTTCTTAAGCAGCAGATCAGCATATTAGAATGATTTCTGAAGACTGGAGAAGTCGAGATCCGACATCACAGGAGAAAAACAAAAACACAGAAAACTGTGATTTTAAGGTGTAAAAATATTTCTCAATATTGCGGTTTTTTGAATACAAACCCGATTACAAAAAAGTTGGGACACTCTACAAATTGTGAGTAAAAAGGGAATGGAATAATTTACAAATCTTATACATTTTATTCACAATAGAATATAGATAACATATCAGATGTTGAAAGTGAGACATTTTGAAATGTCATGCCAAATATTGGCTCATTTTGGATTTCATGAGAGCTACACATTCCAAAAAAGTTGGGACAGGTAGCAATAAGAGGCCGGAAAAGTTAAATGTACATATAAGGAACAGCTGGAGGACCAATTTGCAACGTATTAGGTCAATTGGCAACATGATTGGGTATAAAAAGAGCCTCTCAGAGTGGCAGTGTCTCTCAGAAGTCAAGATGTGCAGAGGATCACCAATTCACCCAATGCTGCGGCCAAAAATAGTGGAGCAATATCAGAAAGGAATTTCTCAGGGAAAAATTGCAAAGAGTTTGAAGTTATCATCATCTACAGTGCATAATATCATCCAAAAATTCAGAGAATCTGGAACAATCTCTGTGCGTAAGGGTCAAGGCCGGAAAACCATACAGGATGCCCGTGATCTTCTGGCCCTTAGACGGCACTGCATCACATACAGGAATGCTACTGTAATGGAAATCACAGCATGGGCTCAGGAATACTTCCGGAAAACATTGTTGGTGAACACAATCCACCGTGCCATTCACCGTTGCCGGCTGAAACTCTATAGGTCAAAAAAGAAGCCATATCTACACATGATCCAGGAGCGCAGGTGTTTTCTCTGGGCCAAGGCTCGTTTTGAAATAAACTGTGGCAAAGTGGAAAACTGTTCTGTGGTCAGACAAATCAAAATTTGAAGTTCTTTTTGGAAAACCTGGGACACCATGTCATCCGGCCTAAAGAGGACAAGGACAACCCAAGTTGTTATCAGCGCTCAGTTCAGAAGCCTGCATCTCTGATGGTATGGGGTTGCATGAGTGCATGTGGCATGGGCAGCTTACACATCTGGAAAGGCACCATCAATGCTGAAAGGTATATCCAAGTTCTAGAACAACATATGCTCCCATCCAGACGTCGTCTCTTTCAGGGAAGACCTTGCATTTTCCAACATGACAATGCCAGACCACATACTGCATCAATTACAACATCATGGCTGCGTAGAAGAAGGATCCGGTACTGAAATGACCAGCCTGCAGTCCAGATCTTTCACCCATAGAAAACATTTGACGCATCATAAAGAGGAAGATGCGACAAAGAAGACCTAAGACAGTTGAGCAACTAGAAGCCTGTATTAGACAAGAATGGGACAACATTCCTATTCCTAAACTTGAGCTACTTGTCTCCTCAGTCCCCAGACGTCTGCAGACTGTTATAAAAAGAAGAGGGGATGCCACACAGTGGTAAACACGCCTTATCCCAACTTTTTGAGATGTGTTGATGCCATGAAATTTAAAATCAACTTATTTTTCCCTTAAAATTATACTATATCAGTTACATTTCTCAGTTTAAACATTTGATATTTCATCTATGTTGTATTCTGAATAAAATATTGAAATTTGAAACTTCCACATCATTGCATTCTGTTTTTATTCACAATTTGTACAGTGTCCCAACTTTTTTGGAATCGGGTTTGTACTTCCTAATCAAATAAATGCAGTTGGTGAACATGAACAAGGAACACTTATGAACATCTGAAGAATAAATAAAATTATTTTGTTAACATCAAATTAGTTGCTCATTCTGTTCCATAAAATGCTGTGAACTATTTGTTTTCTCATTTACAGCATAAAATGTAGGCTACTTTGTACACTTTTGTCCATACAGTTTTGTTTAATCCAAATTGTACTTATCCTGTGTATGTGTGTGGTCTTAGATTCCTGTTCATTTTGTAAATATAATAGCGCAAACAGTCATTGAAACTATGCTGAATCAACATTCCGTTGTCAACATTAAGTCATTGAATCAACATCGAACTCTGATGTTGATTCAACATCATTTTGCACCCTGATTTAATATTGAAACAATGTTGAAATTCTGTCCATAAATCAATGGAATTTCAATGGTATTTCAATTATCAGGAATATTGAAACAATGTTGAAATTTCAACTGAACTAAGGATCAACGTGATTTCAATGGAATTTCAATCGTTTTTAAATGTTAATTTTAAATGTAATGCCATAAATTAAATAGCCTGCTTTATCTACAGCCAGGATGTTAAAAAGTAATGGAACATTTGAAATCTTGTATAAAACACAGAACACACCACACTATTTAAAATCAAATTCATGTTTATTAGCCTCTCTACTCTTTATTTACACTTCATTGTCATCTGATGCCTGCATAAGTTGTCGTCCAGTCCCTCCTGCCCGGTCTGGCGCATAGCGCAGCCACTTTTGCACAGCTTGTGCGAAAGAAAATTGGGTGACGGTAGCTGTCCCCATCTGTTGAGTAAGAGCATCTAAAACAGAAGATAAAATCACAATGCAAAAAAAAAATAGCATTTAAGTTAAACAGAACATATATTTGAACACTTGGAACAAATTCAGTAGCCTAGGCCTATGATTTTTCAATGATCGAATAAGGCAACAAGTCCTCGTGTTGTAGGCTAGATCATATTTCCCCTATATTCAAAGCACTTTTCAAAACTGCCTGTTCATGGATGTATTCGAATTAAAGGGAGGCAAAAAGGATTAGCTTGCAGTGACCTCTTTCATAAGGAAAATGTATGAGGCCAAGTGACTCTAAAAATTTTATGTTTATTATTTTATTAGTTCAGAAGTAGTTGTTAACTCCACAAATTTAATATAAATAACTGGATACTAATTAAAAAGTTAATGTAGATTAGAGTTACCATAGACAAAAGATGTTTTGACAAAATAATCATAGACAAAAACCCGTTGCATTCAGTTTTTGACAAGGTTTTGGGCTGGAAAAACCTTGCTGGCATCTGGCAACCCTGCCGGTCGACAGCTGACATTGCTTCACAACTGAGCTAGATTCACCTGACTCCAATGCTACACTTGGGAATTCAACATGTTCCAGTTCTGCAACAGTGTTGCCTTGCATTTTGGAACCAGTATAGGTTTTCTCATACTGCTGCAGGATTTCTGACTCTGTGGCCCTAAGCATTGATTTAATTTTCCGCCTCTTTGACCAGCGTGATGTCATTGTGCAATTGCAAGTGGTGCAAGTTGTTTGCAGAAATAAAATAAAAATGAAATCAAAAATGTTGTTTTGCTTACTTGGTGTGCAATAGTGATCTGTAAAAGAACAGAAAAGACAAAAATTCACAATCATACAGTGTGACTGTACTTTATACATTCGTACTCAGGTAACCAATCTGTTATTAAAAATATAAAAACAAAGAAAGTTTCATATAAACAACATAATATACAAATTAAATACAGCTACAGTTGATGTAATAGTAGCATTCAAGAAATAAATGTAAAATATAACAAACGAAATACACTTTAATGTAGGCCTATAAAATATACAATTCTCATTAAAGCTAATGAATTACGCCCCATTAACTGGACTCCCCCGCCCCCTCAGATCACCATAAATGTTAAAGGGATTTTAATGCTAACATATGCTTTTTTTATGCTGCACTTTCTTCCTATAGTGAATATCAAGCTACAATATATCTGTTTGTCAGCTCAAATGTTTCAGTGGTAGAACTTTTGCCTAGCGTGTCAGAGGTCCGGGTTTGGGTTTTAACCCACACTCGTATGTTTTTTTTTTTATTTATTTGTCAAAACTGATTATGTTTATCAGTTGTTGTATATCAGACAGGGATACGTTTGTGTATATTTATGTTTAGTAATTTCACCGGAACGAATAGACCGTCTCCACAACGGATTGAAGCGCGTGTCCGAGTGCAGACCTTATACAGTGCAGACTGTACACAGCATCCGGGCCACTGACCGCAGCGACAACAAACACGTTGATCACTTGATAAAAAAATTATAAAAAATAAAACATTTCAACTCTAGATCGCCTCTTATTAAATTAAACTTATTGTAACCTACAATTGATGCTCAGCTAAATAACTGGAGATGTTATATTTATTTGTATTGGTACATTCGTGCCGCAAGTTGTTTCTATTATGAAGTACCGGTATGTGGGCTATGCCACCCCTCCCCTCCCCTCCCAGACGCCAGGCCTGGTTGTCAGGCGCTGTATAATAGTGCGCGCGCTTTGGTTGTAGGCAAACGTGCTCATGGTGCAGAACAGAACGCCAATGAAATGTTTTCCTCAAAAGCAGATCTTGGAGAAGATCATCAAAAATTGTGATTTCGCATAAGCACTAGTATAAAACAACTGTTATCATTTCTGAAAACAAACACAATGGAGAACAAAACTATGGCATGCATATCGCAGCCCTGCTCGAGGATTATTAATATTTTGGATTTGTATTACGACGAGATGGTCTAATCGGCATTTCCAGTTACAACTGGAAAGTTCTGCATTGAATAAAGTAACGTTAAAGGTAAGTCATGTCTTCTGTGTAATTCTGGCCCGCCGCGGTCACTGTTGGTAGCGCTAGATGGAGCACTATGCTAGCGTTGGTTTGGCGGTCAGAAGAAATAACGGTGCTGTGTTAATAGATTTTCACGACACTTATCAATGGGTATAGACATGTATTTTGAGCTAGCTATCATAGACTGTCATAGACTCATCAATAGACTCATCAATAGACTGGACTCGGAGGTTTTGCTAACTTTATAACATAGAAGACAACCACGTACTTTTGGCAGATTTTGACATATTGGTAAAACAAAAAATCTATTTCAGTGACTGCAGCACTGCGTCGGTTACTACACTAACCATCAAGTTAAAAATCAGCCTAGTATTTGATTTGGTACAATTCATTCATATCGAACATTAAGCAAGCTTACCTGTACGCTTGTGTCTAGAAATGAGCTGTGTCCGGTGCAGTACGTTGGGTATACCACCCGTTGATCGATGGATTTTCAATCATATTTCCCGGTCAACTATATTTCGATGCATTTTCAATCATATTTCCCGGTCAACTATATTTCGATGCATTTTCAATCATATTTCCCGGTCAACTATATTTCAATGACTTTTCAACAACCGCGTCGTTTCTCTGTCCACTATAAATCAATGACTTTTCAACACATTCAGGGATCACCCGGTAACCAAATATCAATGCTTAATCAATCATAAAGATAACTATAGATCAATGTTGTTCCAATATTGTTGCCATCAACATTAATAACATCAGGTTTTCATCGATATGGTAATGGTGATTCAACATTTATTTTGCATTGAAATTTCAATATCAACCATAATGATGATTCAGATGGAAAAAAACAATGTTTATTCAATGTTGGCTTGCTGTCTGGTTTAAGAACAATCAAACCAGGATAGATGAAAAATGATTAGTCCACAGACACCAGTTTATCTCACTTAACACACAAAAAGCACACCGAACTGAAATCAATGCAATGCTGCGCTTCATCCTAACCTTACACAAAGAATGCAGCACATTATAAACTGTTGCGAAGTTATGTATATTAATATTCCAGTAGTTACTGAGCTACAGGGAGCGTGAACTAAAATTCTCAGTTCCACGCGCGTGCCCGGGAAACTCATGTATATTCATGTTTGCTCCGCCCACTGAACCGAGAGTCACACAACACCGTGACTGCAGTCTCTCCGTTCATTGGCTGTGGAAGCGGAAGTGACTCGCAGGAACCTTCCTAACCAATCTCCACACAAACATAAAAGCTCGCTACACGGAAAACAGGTAAGATAACGTTTACTTCACAAACTAGATCTAGCTGTTTTTAGTCAGATGACGGCGTGTCATTACTCCCAACCTGCTCTTGATAAACATACGCTTCATTTAAGCGGTTTGTTTGTCAGTCTAGTGTGTTAGCTGCTCGGTTTAGGCCGTGGATGAGCGACTGTGGCGCTGATAATGCTGCTCAGTGAACAGCTGTTTCATTCGGACAGGTGTTAAACAGTGTCAGGATGGAGCTGGCGCACAGTCTGCTGCTCAATGAGGAGGCTCTGGCTCACATCACTGAAGCCAAGAGAGCCGTCTTCATCTTCGAGTGGCTCCGGTTCCTGGACAAAGTGCTCATAGCTGCCAACAAGGTAAAACCTGTCTATGAGAATAAACTAGTGTCGCAAATCATGGCCTCGGTCTGATCTGCGCCGCGTGCTCGTGCGCAGGTGGATGTGAAGGAGAAGCAGAAGAAGCTGGTGGAGCAGCTGACGGGGTTGATCAGCAGCTCCCCCGGGCCCCCCACCAGGAAACTGCTGGCCAAGAACCTGGCGGTGCTCTACAGCATCGGAGACACCTTCACCGTCTTCCAGACGCTCGACAAGTGCAACGACATCATCAAGAGCAAAGACGACACCGCCGCGTATTTACCCACTAAACTGTGAGTGTGCGCGCGCACGCATGCGTGCCGTCATTCCCACGAGTGTTTAAATGACGTTTAAGATCCCATTCAAATAGAGCCATCTGTTGGCCAGAAAAATAATATTCATATGTTATGCCTTAGTGTAACCACTAGAGTACTGCATAGCTCTATATACAGTAGTCAACATTTGAAGTGGATCAAAAAAGTTAAGACAAGAACACGTTTTGGTTTTGAAAGGTTTTGATCCACTTCAAATGTTGACTGGTGTATTTGTATATATGGGTCAAAGATGTTAAGATGTCCACATCAAAAGAAATGTACAAAAGTGATTTTGTGTCCATAGAAAGCACATCAAATGTAAGTAAAATGTCTACTTTTAAGGTTTCAAATAAGTTTTTGGAGGATAAAATGCCAAATTTGGTTGAAATAATGTTACATTGTCATTCAGTGTAACAATATTTGTGCAAAAATTCAAACAACATGCTTATTCTGACGTGTACATATTAAAACATCTGAAAGAATAATGGAGCATACTAAATTTTATTGTGTTTTAAATTAGTAAAAAATTCTTACTGACAAATGGGCAAAACCTGGGATATTGGCAAATGTTAAAAATGTAGAATTACAACTCATTAGTATTTGAGGTGAAAGTAATTAGTCTTTTTTAATGTCATAAATTGATTTTTGTTGTAAATATGCCTGACGAGATTGTTACACTGAATGACATTTTACTGGGTGTCTTCTGTGAATCAGGGGAAAATGTATGATATTTATTTTTTGCTCAGAAAAAAAAAAAAAAATGCAATTAAATAAAACAGAAAAACTTTTTGCATTTTTTTGGGGGGGGGAAAAACTACAACAGTTTAAAGTTGTTCAATGATTTTTTTTTTTTATATGCTTAAACACTTTTTCGTCTTTGACCCGTGTATAGACAGGGCTGTGTTTGTAGTTGTTCAAGGAGTTTTTTCTGTTGTCTGTCATCATTGGCAGAGCTGAAGTGTGTTCTGGAGCATCAGATGTGTGTGTTCTGTGTGTTCTCAGCGCTGCGGTGGCGTGTGTCGGGGCGTTTTATGAGAGGATGGGCCGAATGCTGGGCAGCTCTTTTCCTGAAACCATCAATAACCTCCTGAAAGCTCTGAAGAGCGCAGAGGTACAGCAGTGCTCAGCCTTGTGCACACAGATCCAGTGCAGGTGGTTTCTCACGCTGTCGTGTGTGTGTCTCAGTCTCAGGGTCGAGGGGAGATCCTGCTCAGTCTGCAGAAAGTCCTCGGGGGCCTGGGCGGCGCCGCGGCCTCCTGTCACAGAGACATCTACAAGAACGCCCGCTCGATGCTGACGGACCGATCAATGGCAGTCCGCTGCGCCGTCGCAAAGGTGAGACCGTCTTACACCGTCTGATCTGAACAGCACCTCCAGTGGACATAGTCAATATTGATACACACGACACAATACGTTTTTATATCCGTTTATTTGTTAATAAATATAATAAGGTTGATTTGTTGAACATTGCTGTAGTTTTTATTTTGCTGCTCTTTTCTAAAAGCAATAAGTCACAAGACGCTGCATAATAACTGAAAATACACTATCAGTAAGATTTTTTTTTTTTTTTTTCTTTTGTGGAAGAAATTATTTTTATTTCAAATAAATGTTGTTCTTTTGAACTTTCTATTCATCTGTGAATCACGAGAAATAAAATGCATCACTTTTTCCACAAAAATATTGTGCAGCACAACATTGATAATAATCAGAAATGTTTCTTGAGCAGCAAATCACATATTAGAATAATTTCTGAAGGATGATCATGTGACACTGAAGACTGGAGTAATGATGCTGAAAATACAGAGAAATAAAATACAGTTTAACAGAGATTCACATAGAAAACAGTTATTTTAAAATTAAATAATATTTCACATTTTTACTGTACTTTTGATCAGTTAAATGCAGCCTTGAGCAGAAGAGACTTCTAAAAAAAACATTAAATAAACATCTCCCTGCCTCTAAACGTGTGATGGTAGTGTGTGCACTGATCTTGTGAGTGGATGTTTAGTAGAGCTCACTGTGAAGTGGTCATGTGATGATGTGATTGTTCTGTGATTGGCCAGTGTTTGTTAGAGCTGCAGAACGAGGCCGTGTTCATCTGGACCACTGAACTGGAGAATGTGGCCACGCTGTGTTTTAAAGCTCTTGAAGGCTCTACGTACAGTGTGCGTGTGGCTGTATCCACACTGCTGGGAACCGCCATGGCCACAGCGCTCATGCCCAAACAGGCCACAGGTCAGTTCGCAGATTTGTGTGCAAATGAAGTATTTTCATCAGTTGTACTGTTCTCACAGTCTGCAGTGCACAGTATGGTTATTTCTGTGAGAGGTGTAAGTGGAGTTTTGCATGTGGCGCAAAACTGTATCCCATAATTTAACACCATATCTCATTATTTGATCCAGTGGATGGAAATAGGATTAAAAAAAAAGTGGATTAAAAACGATTACATTATTATTTATGAGATGCCACTTGCTAAACTAAACATGCAGAACTCTCAGTGTTGCATACTTTATCTAAATGTGTGTTGATGCACATTGCATATTTCTTACATACTGTTTTAAAAAAAAAAGTAGGCATGTATGTAATTACTGTAAATGTGTTTTGGATTTTTTTAAGTTTTAAATGAGCGCTCATATGTATTTATCTGAGCTGTTCTCTGTCTACTGAGTTCTAACTATGCTCCGTGACGTGCGCTCGTTTGGAGTGATTTGTGACTGATATCAGTGAGGTGTGTGTCTGAGCTGTTCTCTGTCTGCTGCGTGTCAGTCATGCGTCAGAACGTGAAGCGGGCGACTCTAGAGGAGGTTCTGGAGCTGATGGCCACGGGCTTCCTGCGAGGAGGCTCTGGCTTCCTGAAGAGCGGAGGAGAGATGCTGAAGGGAGCGTCAGTTAGCCGAGAGGTGCGAGTCGGCGTCACTCAGGTGAGACTGAAACAATCACTCCCACCTCTGAAGCGCTAACAGAGTTTGATTATGAAGGTGTTTCAGTCGAGATGATGTTGAGTGTTTGTGTCTCCACACAGGCGTATGTTGTGTTTGTCACCACTCTGGGCGGTCAGTGGCTGGAGCGTAATTTCGCAGTGTTTCTGTCTCACCTGCTGGAGCTGGTGGCTCATCCGCGGGCCACGCAGACTCACGTGGAGGCGGTGTATTCACGCCGCTGCGTGTCCTTCGCCTTGCGGGCGTCACTGGGCGGCCTGCTGGGCGAGAAAGCTCAAATAGCTGCTGCGAAGGAAATCTGCCTGGCCATCAGCAAACAAATGAGAGCCGTGGGTAAGACACAGATCACACAGCACACACTCTTCCCTCTGTCTGAAATCACAGCGGTGCTCAGCTGGATTTGAGCTACGATGTCATTGTCCGATTAAGATCTAGATTCAGGTTCTTTTTGTGCTAAAACACTTTCACTTTCTTCTTGGATACATTGTTCAAACACAATTTGAAGGACAGTTGAAGACCACAGTTAATCTCTGATCAAGTGTGGATTCGTGTAGGCCTCGGGTGTTTGTTGAGTGATTGAATAGCTGTGACGAGGCCTACATACTCTTGAGTTTTAGATAATGGCTTAAATCCCATTTAATAACAGCATGCTGCTTTCTCAAGGCAGTGTTCGTGCGCTGGTCACATTCACTCCTGACCTCCTGACCGTGTGTCCTCCCCCTCTCTCTCTCTCTCTCTCTCTCTCTCTCTCTCTCTCTCTCTCTCTCTCTCTCTCTCTCTCTCTCTCTCTCTCTCTCTCTCTCTCTCTCTCACAGAGGCTGTAGTGAATGACCCCAGCAGTGAGGGCCGGGCCGGGGCTGCAGACGTGTCGGCCAGTCAGCATGTGATGGTGTGTGCTCTCAAAGAGCTGGGCAGTTTGGTCCGGAGTCTGAGCGCTACAGCTTCCCCTCTGATCCAGGAAACTTCTGTCGGTAGGAAACTGCACATAAGCACACTGTGTTGCAGTTTGGTACAAATAAAATGGAGTGTCAGTCTTGCCCAAGTTGGACAGAATTCAAAATCAAAAGTCTTTGTATGTTTAAAAATCATTACCATCAGTGCTCAAGTGAACTATCACCCACAACTGAACTGTGAACACCAACAAAGGACCATGTGTCTCTCAAAACCAGACATGTATGTCCACGTATAACCATGAAACTTAGACAAAAAACACACAAACCATATACAAGCACCTGGAACTGCAGAGTCTCACTTGACTGTAATGTATGCATACAAATGTAAATATAATATGCAGGCTAAACATTACTTTAAATATACATAGTTATTTGTTATCTGATACATAGTACTCTGATAGTTACACAGTAGAAATATCGCCCCTTTGCATAGCTTCACAGTAATTAACCACATTTTCTTAGTAGCTTGTAATGCAGCTTTTTTTTCAGAAGGGTTTAAAATGAAATATTCACTTGAAATTTTACCCTTATTTGAAGGGGTAGATCACCCAAAAATGAAGATCCTGCCATCATATCATTCCAAACCCATGAGAATTTGATTAATTTTCACGATATTATTAATGAAACCTGAGAGATTGCCTTCGCTCCTTTGAAATCCATTCCACCTAACATTTGAGACTTCAAAAATCAATCTGAATCAAGCAGTTTAATCCAAAGCTCTCTTCATTAAAAATACCTTTTGTGTTTCAGAAGTCTTTGTACCAGTGTGTGGGTGGGTAAATAGTGAAAGGATTGTCATTTATCACTTTAATTCATCCATGCCTGCAGCTTTGGCCCTGTGCACAGACCAGCAGGCCAGCTCTCACTGTCTGGACGTCTTGTGCTTGCGTTGGCAGGTTTTTTAGAGACGGTCACATCAGTGCTGCTGCACCCGAGCATGGCTGCGCGTCTGGCTGCGGCCTGGTGTCTGCGCTGCGTCGCTGTGGCTCTGCCGCACCAGCTCACGCCTCTCCTGGAGCGCTGCGCCGAGTGCATCAACAACCTGAAGAACTCGCCCGAGGCTGTGAGCGGATACAGCTTCGCCATGGCGGCTCTGCTGGGGGGAGTGCATCAGTGTCCTCTGGGCATCCCACACTCCAAGGGCAAGGTCAGACTGAGTCACGCTGAACGCTTGCAAGTGAAGGACGCAGTAAAAACATGTCATCTAGACTATATCAAGGGCTGCACTAGACACCGAATCAGTATCACATTATGGCTTGTGATTAAATTGCAGAGGTTGTGATCTGATTGAACGCAGCCCAGCCCAGATGAACGCAAGTTTAAACCGCATCTCTCAAATATGAAGAGGTCTGCTAATTATAATGAAGGTCTTTTACACACAGAAGTCTGAGAGGAATCATGTTTGAATGTTTACCCTGGTGCGTCGCCTCATAGACCTCCATACCAAATGCATTACTGTTAGTGTGACTTACATTCATATTTACAAATTGATGGACAAGTCAAAATAATGACACCATAAAAAGACGGCATGAAACTTTCCTTTAAAGGTGCAGTATGCTGAAAATACCATCAACAAAGCTAATATAGCTCAAATGTCTTTCAGAATCTCTTGAAAGCTACTATTGCAGACTCCTGAAGAGCAGCACCTGTGGTGTAACAGCTTGAATGTCTTTCAGATGGTGGTGAGTATCGCTGAAGATCTGCTGCGCTCTGCAGCCCAGAACAGCCGTCTGTCTCTCCAGCGGACTCAAGCCGGCTGGCTGCTGCTAGGAGCCCTCATGACCTTAGGTGAGTCCACAAGCACATGACCTCTCAGACTCAGGCCAGAAACACGGCAGTGAACTGACCCCCTCTGATGTTCGTCCTCTCAGGACCGTCTTTAGTGCGCTATCACCTGCCGAAGATGCTGCTGCTGTGGCGTAACGTGTTCCCTCGCTCTCAGAAGGAGCTGGAGGCTGAGAAGGCCAGAGGAGACTCCTTCAGCTGGCAGGTGATGCTGGAGGGTCGCGCCGGCGCTCTGTGCGGTAAAACATCTGAATTCATCCCTCCGTCACGCTCTCTGCTCTATTATTCAATATGCATTGTGAAAAGCTCATATCGGTTGTTCCTCGCAGCCATGCGCAGTTTTGTGACGGAGGACGTGATCCGCAGGCTGATGACGCCCATCGACAGCCCCATGACCACCATCTATCACTCAATGACAAACATTCACCATATATATGCAACACCTTCACTTTAAATAATCACTGTTTCTGTTTAAATGATTGGGCCTGAGAAGTGCTCGGTGTATGATATCATTCTGTTTTCGTCAGGTGACTCAAACTAAAAAAGCAACTGATCTGAGTTATTTACAGTGATGTCAGCTGTAATTTGGCTTGTCACACCCATTTAATTATGAAGCTTATCCAAAACATCTGTGTTTGTAGTCATTTGATGAAATATTTGCGCATGTTATGAAACCAGTGAACTGTTCGTTACTTGTACTGAACCTTGGACACAGTGTTTATTATCAGTTTAAAACTGGTCTGTTTTACTGTATCACTGAGTTTTTGGTTTTTAAGAGACTTATAACACAATGTTATTAATTAACACAATTCTGACTTTATTTCTTGCAGTTCCAAGAAATGTTGCACAGTTCAGACTTTTCTCTGACCAGGCCCAGATACAACAATACAAAAAAAAAAAAAAAAACTTTTTAGATTTGTTGAGTCTTTATACAATAATATAAACCTACATCTTTATAGAAGAAAGATCTCATGTTCTGCTGTTAGGTGGTTTTTGTCTTTCCACACAGTTCTGATGAAATGTTTTCCAGAGGTCTGTCTTTCGTGTAGTGAAGTGTTATTTTGGTGTGCAGTGTTCCTGCAGTGATCAAGGTTCATGGAGCTCATCTGAAGGCCAGCGCTGCCATGGTGCGACTGCGTCTCTACGACATCCTGGCCCTGCTGCCGCCCAAGACATACGAAGGCAAGTCCTTCACAAACACTTCACTGCTGCTGTCAGCGCTGATGACTTGAGCGCTGATCATGAGTTCTGATTTTCTGACGCTCGACAGGCAGTTTTAACGCTCTTCTGAGGGAGCTGGTGGCAGAGTTCACGCTCACAGATAACTCGGCCAACACCACCACATCTCTGCTGCGCTCGCTCTGTCATTACGACGACAGCGTGCTGATGGGCTCGTGGCTTCAGGAGACCGATCATAAGTCCATTGAAGATCAGGTAATTACTTTAAAGATATGCAGAAAAGGTCTTTTGATGGTTGAATGACAGCTGTGCATTTTATATTATGCATTATAAAAAGCCTCTGTGTAATTCTCTGCAGTTTTCCTTCCTAGTGCACAGGATTTAAGCATGACTTCAGCATAATTAAGCCTGACATTATTGAAAACGTCCACACTAGGGATGCACGATATTAGATTTTCGCCGATATTTTTCTAAAAGTTTTGTCTGATAGTTGATGCCGATATATATTCTCTCTCTAAAAGTCTCTCCTGTGCAAAAATTATTGTTAACTTTGGTTAGTTTTGAGTTCTTTTTCGAGTGTATCCTAAATGAAAAAAATAAAAATAAATAAAATAAAAAAAAAACAAATTAAGCTTATAGCCACTTAAGCTTATAGCTTCCTACAAATAAAACAAAAAAAACAATCTTAATGTTATTTGTGTACATAAAATTCATCAGGCAACAAGTCAACAGCGTCCCCTAAATAAACAATAGACTTTTACTGATAACGGTCTGATAATGTCGTGCATCCCTTTCACTGATGTGTTTGTGTGGCGCAGCTGCAGCCCAACAGTGCGTCAGGCAGCGGCGCTCTCGAACACGACCCGTCCTCCATTTACCTGCGCATCCCTGCAGTGGAGGCCGTGCCCGGACCGCTGCCGCTCGGGGTGTCTGTGATCGACGCCTCTGTCGCTCTGTTTGGAGTCGTCTTTCCTCACGTCTCTTTCAAACACAGGTACTTTCAGTCAGCATTGTGTTGGAGTTATTCTTTCTGTATTTGATGTTTTTTGAGGTCACAGATGATAGTGAGATTTTGTCAGTCCAAAGTCCATCTGTACTTAAAAAAAAAAAAATCAAATACACTACTTTATTATTTAATTTCTTGTTTGTCTCTTCCAGGTTGCAGATGCTGGATCACTTTGCTGAATGCATTAAGCAAGCTAAAGGAGTCCGTCAGCAGGCCGTGCAGCTGAACATATTCACCGCGGTGCTGAGCGCTCTCAAGGTGTCATGTCCTGACTGGAGTATTGTGTAGTTCATCACCCTATAGTAGGATATTGCTAATGTTGATTGTTGGCTTCTGTGTGTGTACAGGGTCTGGCTGAGAACAAGAGCAGTCTGGGCCCAGAGGAGGTGCGTAAATCAGCTCTAGCGCTGGTGATGGGCGCGCTGGACAACCCCAACCCCATCCTGCGCTGCGCTGCAGGGGAGGCTCTGGGCAGGATGGCACAAGTCGTGGGAGAAGCGTCTTTCATCGCCAGGATGGCACAGCACAGCTTTGACAAGTATGCAGCGGCGATGGCAGTGTGACCGCTCTGAGCTGAAGCTGAATGCTACTCGTCTTTCCCATCACATTCAAATCATCACATTTAAAAGCATTTCTTGTGTTGTAGACTAGATTGGCTAGAAGCAGAATGCAAACATTCAAAAACCATGAACTGAAAATCAAGCAAAAAAATAAATCAGATCAAAACTGAAATTAAACAAAAAAATAGCAATAAATTAAAACAAAAAATTAGCTCTGAAGGGAAATTAATCAAATAAATTGCAATTATTTACTACATAACTAGTCTAAACAAACCTGCCGGCGCGGGGGAGGGCTCATGGAGTCGCTGTCGGACTGAATATCTGAGAGGCAAAGAGGAAGAGCAGTGCAGAAGACTGATGTGAGGCCTGTTAACTCCTGTGGAGGTCACACCCCGAGGGGTCCGGGAGCCAACAGTGACTCACACTTTCGAAGGGAAAGTTTATAACTGTGTCTTCGAATATGGTATTTTGCGTATGTAACTGGATTGGGTGCTGATGCAAAAACTGTTAAAGATTCTTAGAAATCTAATATGTTGTATAAGTATCAACATATAATATTCACTCTCATTTAGATCAAAATACGAGTTCGTAGATACCAAACATGTTATAGGTGAGGTCATATTAACTAGTGTTTCTACCATAAAGCATGCATACAACAGTATACACAAAACAGTAATGATGCAAACAATAACCTGGGGATATGCATGTTCATTCATAGAAAGGTTTTGCTGTGAATTTAGGAAAGAAGTCTGTGTGTGTGTCTTGTTTCGAAGTGACTTCCTGTTTGGTGAAGTGAATTCCATTGGGCCATAAAGCCAGCCTTATCCTGTAATGTGTCCTGGCTGCCATAGTAACCAGTGGCCTGGGGGGTCGTTCACAGACATGACTGCATCCAGTCCGGTTGCTGGGTGATTTGTTCAGCCGTCACAACTGGTTTTGTCACTTTGTGCAGGACAGAAGCGTGGCAGGGATGTTGCGGGATCTCTGGCTGTTTCCTCATGTGTGAGTTTTTCTGTCCTCCGTCTTCTGTGCAGGCTGAAGTCGGCGCGTGACGTGGTGTCCAGGACAGGTCACTCTCTGGCTTTAGGCTGCCTGCACCGTTATGTGGGTGGCATTGGGTCAGGCCAGCACCTCAAGACCAGTGTTAGCATCCTGCTGGCCCTGGCTCAAGACGCCACGTGTCACGAGGTCCAGGTGAGCTGTGAGACAGCAGCAGGTGTTTGAAGAGAGCTCTGCCGCTGGTGAACTCATATGTGTGATGACTTCCTCTGGTTGTTTCAGACGTGGGCGCTGCACTCTCTGGCTCTCATCGTGGACTCCAGCGGGCCCATGTACCGCGGTTATGTGGAGCCCACCCTGTCTCTGGTGCTGACGCTGCTGCTGACGGTCCCCCCCTCACACACGGAGGTGCATCAGTGTCTGGGTCGATGTCTCGGAGCGCTCATCACCACCGTGGGCCCAGAACTACAGGGTACCAAACAGATACCGACAAAATACAATTATAGCATTTGTGATTGAAACACATCAGGGTTTCCCATCAAGTTCCTAGACAGCGACAGCCCACCAATAATTTCAATGAAATGTGCCATTGTTTTGGTAAAGAATCTGTCAATCAAACTAAAATCAAATCAAAAAAAGGCTTTGATTTCATTTAATAAACCTCTAGTCTGTTGCGCTGCATGTTTCAGAGCAAAGCACACACTTTGTCCACTCGATCAGCTCGTGTTTGATTGATGCATTCACAAAATGAACACTGTATATTATACATAATGTCTGCACATTATGTAAAGAAAAACATTGGGACAGTTAGGAAAAAACGTGTTTTGTTATTAGAATGTGGAATAATATTAGGCCTAATGTGATGAATTGATTAATCAAAGAAATAATCACTGGGTAACCTGTGCATCATTTTGAATCTGTTTTCTTAATTTTTTCCCAATCCCTGGTCGCAACAGATGTGTGTGGAGAAGGGTATTTTATTATTTCTCCTTCTGGATTGTTGATCCTAGGTAACAGCGTCAGCATCTCTACGATCCGCTCGTCGTGTCTGGTGGGCTGCGCCATCATGCAGGATCACTCCGACTCTCTGGTCCAGGCGGCGGCCATCTCCTGCCTGCAGCAGCTGCACATGTTCGCACCGCGACACGTCAACCTGTCCAGCCTGGTGCCCAGCCTCTGTGTAAGGCTTTCTGGGTTGACCCCCGTATGATCATATATAGGCATTATTGTGAATATATGGAGAGCACATGCAGTTAAACAGATTTCCCACCGGTGTGTCTGGCAGTAGGTGATGTGTGTTTGCGTGTGCACAGGTGCATCTGTGCAGCTCTCACCTGCTGTTACGGCGGGCCGCGGTGGCGTGTCTCCGGCAGCTGGCTCAGCGCGAGGCTGCAGAGGTCTGTGAATACGCCATGAGTCTCGCCAGGAGGGCTGGAGACAGCAAAGACAGCATGAGCATCAGTGCGTAACCCACAATGTTTATGCACACACACCGTTTCTCTTCCAATCCTAGAAACTCAACACTGGGCTGTGCAACACATCTCTTTATTTGGTCATTTCATCATTTTCCAGATCTGAACATTACAGAGACGGGTTTGGAAGGTGTTCTGTTTGGAATGCTGGACCGGGAGACGGACAGGAAGCTGTGCTCCGACATTCATGACACGTTAGGTCACATGCTCTCGTCTCTGGCTGTGGGGAAACTTCCTCACTGGCTCAAGCTCTGCAAAGATGTTCTGGCAGCTACTACAGGTAACAACCGGTTTGAGCTGAGATCATAGTGCTTTTTGACTAGAATGAAATAATCCAGCACAACCAGGTCTTGATTGTAAATAATGCATTTTTCTAATGACTTTAAACGATAGCATAGCAAAAACCTATCTCAACCTAAACCTTTAGACTGGTTTTCACTAAATCAAGCCCACTTTTTCCTAGGAACAGTCAATGTTTTCTTTTCATCCCAGCATCCTGTAACAAACCACTTAAAGAACAATCTGAGCCATGTGACTCGTGCACACAAAACATTAATAATAATGATCATTATCATGGTTGCAGTTGCACTTTATTGCACAGCATGTGCACTTAGAGTCTGTTTACTAAGGGTGAGCGATATGACAATGCTATCTTAATTATGGTTTTAACAATGTGCGAGCTGACATTGAGTACATCACTCGCTTTGCAAAATCAATACTTTTTTTATTTTTTATTTATTGATGAAATGTAAGAATCTGACACAAAAGGTGATGCATTCATCAAGATTATAGAAAATGGGCTTATAAAAAAAAAGTTAATTTCTGTCACTGACCGCTGCACAGAATATGAAAATATTTGGGAGATAGACAGGCATAAATCAGCACAAAAACATGCTAAAGAAAATAAAAAAGACTAAGTAATATAAGATAACTACATAAACTTGGAACATAGGTTAAGGTTAGGTTCAAGGTTAAGGTTTGTGTGTTAGAAACAGTAATCTGCAGGATTTTCTTATTCCAACGTGTGATCCATCTTTGCTTCTGTGGCAGAGGTCGGTGGGACTGTTACATCTGTCGGCAGAAGGAAGGACGAGGAGGAGGACTCTGAGAAGAAGGATGAGATGGATGATGACATCATGTTCACATCACTGGGTCAGGATGACAAGTCCAAGCCGTCCGTGGCGCCTCGCTGGGTCACACGAGTGTTTGCTGCCGACTGTCTGTGCCGTATCATTCATCTGTGTGAGAATGCAGACAAGGCCCACTTTGACCTGGCCGCTGCGCGTGTCGCCAAGACTAAAAACCCTGAAGGTATTGTAGTTGTGGAGGGATGCCATTCATTTTAGTTTAAGGAATTTTATTTTTTGGTTGAACATTGCAATTCACATTTAAAGTATGAATAAAGTATGATTTAGCTGTACTTGACATGAGTCGAAGTGATTTAGGGCATGAATACATTTGTGGTGTCTCCTGCAGGTGACTTCCTGGTGCTGCACTTGTGTGATCTGGTTCGCATGGCCTTCATGGCTGCCACAGACCACAGCAACCAGCTGCGCATGGCCGGCCTGCAGGCTCTCGAGGACATCATTAAGAAGTTCGCCGCTGTGCCGGAGCCCGAGTTCCCTGGTCATGTGATACTGGAGCAGTACCAGGCCAATGTCAGTTTCTCAGTGTGCCTAGTGTTGTGAACGTCACTAATTCATTGATTCTGTTTAATCATATGTGTCCCTGGAGCACAGAAGCAGTCTTGAGTCTCTGGGGTATATTTGTAGCAATAGCCAAAAATACACTGTATGGTTCAAAATTATAGATTTTTCTTTTAGTTCAAAAATCATTAGGATATCAAGTAAAGATCATGTTCCATGAAGATATTTTGTACATTTCCTACCGTAAATATATCAAAATGTAATTTTGATTAGTGATATGCATTGCTAAGGACTTCATTTGGACAACTTCATTTTCAATATTTAGATTTTTTGCACCCTCAGATTCCAGATTTTCAAATAGTTGTATCTCAGACAAATATTGTCACATACTTTTAATTAACATTTTATATATATATATTGACCCTTATGACTGGTTTTGTGGTCCAGGGTCACGAGACATGTTAATGCTCCTGCAGTCACTCTTGTGTTAGAAACCACATTAAGACACAAACATACTTTGAATTAAGATTTTGATTAAGCAGTATTTGTTGCTCACTTAATGTTTCATAAAAAGTTAAATACAGCTGATTTTTATTTGGTAAACATTTCTCCTTTTGAGGAGATTCCCTTTTGATAAATTTGATGCTATTTCATTGTCTTACATTGTATACACATTTTAAAGTTGCCATTAAAAGAAGTATTGACAGATTCTTGCATTGCATTCTTGCACTCCAAAAGTGTAGACAAATGAATGTAAGAGACTGGAGAAGTGCTGCATACGTCATCAGAGAGAAGTCTGTTGTTTTCACTGGACCGTCCTGTTATGACATTTTGATTTTTAAAAAGTGACAGCTGCATGGATGAATGTTCACAATAAGATCTAGAACATGCATTTAGAAAATAGATGGGGTGAATTGTCTTTTCATGCTGACATTAATGAATCCCTGTAATGTTCTTAAACCACAGGTTGGTGCTGCACTCCGACCAGCCTTTTCCCCAGATACACCTTCAGACATCACTGCCAAAGCCTGCCAGGTACACGCTAAACCCAGCTTTAGACTCCTCCACAGCCTAGCCTTGATACAGCTGGGCAAAATTCAACCCTACACTCTCAGAAAAAAAAAAAGGTGTGAAGTTGTCACTGGGGCGGTACCCTAAGGTTTCTAGGTGCTTGCCTAATTAACCCCTACATGGTACATATTAATACCTAATATTAGAACCTTTCGAAAGGATACCACCCCAGTGACTGGTCAATTTTGATTGATTCCATAACATGTCTTCTTTCTGACTAGTGGAAGTGTATTTTATTGTACTTCATTCTTTTTTTCTCTGTGTCAGAAATCTCCACTTCAGCAGCACTTATATACACCAAACTTTACAGTTTTCCAGTTTTATTTATTTATTATTAATCTATATTCTGAAGGTTTTTAGAGAGGGATTTCTTCAAATGTCATTTTATTCCTTAAAACATGATGGAAATACTATACGTGTTGTTTTGGCCGCTGACAGTATTTTCTGATTTATGGAGTGATGATGATAGTGCCGAGAATTGTGAACCCGACGTTATCCAGTGATCACATTTGTTCTGGACGTTCATGCAAAAGAGTGCATATTAAATTCGATAATCCCTCAATTACATATTTGAACGTAACAAACATAACTTGTAAAACAGAGCATGTCTTGATGTGCAGTGATTAATCAGCTGCTGAAAGTGTTTCAGAGTTAGTTGTAATTCAGCTGTAGTTTCTATCCCTCTTCTTCAGTGTTTGACACTGGTTCCTCTCATGTATCGGTGTACAGGTGTGCAGTGCATGGATAGGCAGCGGTGTTGTCAGTGACCTCAATGACCTGCGGCGTGTCCACACCCTCTTGGTCTCCTCTCTGGACAAGGTCCAAACCGGCAAGAGCCCGTCCAGCCAGCTGTACAGTGAGAGCGCCACTACTATGGAGAAGCCCTCTGTGCTGAAGGCATGGGCCGAGGTGAGTTAAACACTTACAGCGGTTCCCCTTCAGCAGCTAGCTTTACAAAGAACAACGATCCTCCCAACGTTCATTATCAGCATTACTTACAGTCTCTGGTTTCAGGTGTTTGTCGTGGCTATGAACATAAAGAAGGAGTCTCAGTCCAAGCCGGCACGTCCTCCTCCGGGTGAGGATGAGGATGTGGGAGATGGAGACGTTCTTCCTCCAGACAGCCTGATGACGTTAGTTCAGCCGGAGCTGCCGTCTCTCAGCCGTCTGTGGCTGGCGGTGTTGAGAGACTATGCTCTGCTCACTCTGCCGGCTGAGTTCTCCAGTCAGCTGCCGCCTGAAGGTAAAGACAAACCCAGAGGCCCAGGGGCCCCGCAGGCCCCTAAAATGCATGTTTCAAAAGACAAAATGCTGCACTGTTTCTGGTTCTACAGGCTCACAGCTTCAGAACCGAACACATGCCAAGCGATTGCCATACTCCAACAACAACAACTAGATCATAAGCAATGTTTATTTGATGCTGTTTGTAAGGTGGTTGTAAGAATGCATATTTTATCTCCTTCATCTTTTTGAATGATCAGCTGTAGTAGTAACACAAACGTTTCAAAATAAGAGTCCTGGTGTGTTTTGAGCTTAAGATTTAAGACTAAAAATGTTATTTCTGAAGTATTCAGTATTTAGATTTTTATTAATATCAGCAAAATAATGTTTATGGTCTTTCTTTAAACACATGAAACACCTCGGCTCGACCTCTAATTCCTAATTACACTTTACCTTAAGGTGTCCTTGTTACAGTGTGATTATATATTTAAGTACTGAGTAATATTAACTACATGTACTTACTATATGGTTAAGATTAGGGTTACTTGCATGTAATTATGCATAATTTATTATTATAATAGTATCAAGGATACCTTAAAATAAAATGTTACCCAAATTTTGAAACATGAAACCATTTCAGTACATATGTATATATTGAATAAAACATTTTGAGTGTTTTAAAAACTTGCAGTTTTGCTGATGAGAAGTGTTAAGTCCTCATTGAATATGTGCCCCAGCCGGTTTAATCAGTAAAATAATCTGAGTTGCATGGTTTAATTTGAGATTGTTTGTTCTGGATGGACATTAGCTGTTTATTTGAATTGTGCAGGTCTTTAAAGGTTGAGTTGTTGTACTTGCTCAGTGGAAGCCAGTAACAGCAGTTACTTTTAACCATGTGTTCATCAGGAGGGGCTTTCTACACTCCTGAGACCATAGACACAGCGAGGCTTCATTACCGCAGCTCCTGGGCGTCTGTCCTGCACGCGGAGGCCCTGTGGCTCAGCAGCACAGGCTTCGGTTCGGCAGAAGACTCTGCGGAGGGCAAGAGTGCTCCCCTCACTGGATCTGCCCCCTCTGCTCCGGGGAACAACACTGATGACCTCGTCAAAGACAGATTGCACCTTCTTTTGGGTAAATTATCTACGTGACTCATTTGGAGTGTAAGTAAAGGGCTCTAATGTCTCTGGTAACGTTTCAGGCATCAGCATCGAGTTCCTGTGTTTCCCTCGGGCCGAGGAGCCCATCGAGGATGTGATGTCATGTCTGCATGCTCTCTGCACGCTGCTGGACTCACCGAGCGCTCGGACGCACATCGCAGAGGACCAGGTCAGAGCAGTTCATCTTTAACATGCATTTAACTTCTGGCAACAGCGTGTAATTCCCGGTTTGTTTGTGTGTCTGGATGTGGTAGCTGCTGGCTGTGGAGCTGCTCAACGTGCTCCACCGGCTGTTACTGACACGCGACCCACCCTGCGTGCAGCTGCAGGTGACGACAGTCGTGCAGAAAACCATCCGTGCAGCCCAAGAGCATCTGGAGCACGTCAGGAGCAGCAAGAGTAGGTGGTGGTGTATGACTGCCTGAGCTGAGCGTGTGTGTGTGTCACCTTTATTTATATAGCATTAAATAGGAAAATAGTGTGTCAATAATGCAAAATGACAATAATAAACAATTTTCAGTTAAAAAAATGTGTGTGTGTGTTTTGTGTCAGCTGGAGAGGACGGTGGAGATGAGGAGTGTGTTTCAGTGCTGGGGGAAGGAGGAGAAACCGGGAGCTTCTTCCAGGAAAATCTCTGGTGTTTGCTGCGATGGAGCTGCTGGTGTTTATCTTGGTGCGTCACCTGCCTCATCTGAAAGCACAGGACACAGACAGCGCCAGGCAGCCACCTCTGCACCTGTCTGACCACAGCAACCGTCTGGTGGCGGCCACGGTCACGGTCCTCGCCGAGCTCCTGTGTGCTTCACAGTGCCACACCTTTAATCATCACATCTCCACAGTTTGAATCAGTTTGTCTTGTGTTATTGTAAAACAGTATTAATCAACCAGCCCCATTTCACAAAAAAAAAACAATTACACTAAAAGATACAATTACACTAAAAGAGGGTTTGAATGTGGATACCGCACTGGTGTGAAAAACTACCTCAGACACATTTGAAAACATCCAAAGCCAGTACCTGAGATGATCCAGTCTTAACTGCTGTATCAACACAATGATTATTTTTTGTTTAAATAAGCATCAAGTAGGTAAATTGAGTACTACAGTCATTTACAAATAATGTACAATTTCAGTAATATAGAAGTAATAAAACAACATTTATTTCTTCAGTAAAGACTTGACAGCAGAAAGACAAGTGAAGCTGAAGCTGGACATTTGTACAATTACACTAAAAGAGCTTCGACTTGATAAAAAAAAACTCTATCAATGAGACGACAGAAGGCACGAAGAGATTGTGTGCGACACAGTCTAATCATGCTGATCGTTTAGAGACCCTAGGATTTCATGTATTATTTATAGGGTTAAATTAAGCGGTTTAACTAAGTATAGTTTTATTTCTTGCTGTAGGAAGCATGACCATCTTGCCCACGGTGCTCTTCCTGATCACTGGTGTGCTGAGAGACACTGCGGTGAAGACGTCAGATAACTCGGTCCCTGCGCCGGTGTCTGCGGCTCTGCAGGCCATCAAAACCATCCTCAGCTCTCCGCTGGCAGCCAAGAGCCAGGCGCAGTGGAGCGCGCTGGTCAGGAGCAGTCTGGCCACCGTCCTCCAGCACTCACAGCCAGGTCAGACCACGCATGTGTCTGTGTTTGGCATCAACGGCTGGCTCGGCTGTTTCTGACTCTCTGTCTCCTGTAGATGCGTGCGGAGCCAGCGTGGATGAAGTCAGTCTGCTGACGGCCATCACACTGTTTCTGCTGTCGGCCAGCAGTGCGCTGGTGGGCATCTCCGTCCTGCAGGAAGGCTGCATTGAGCGTTTCAGACACGGACTCAACTCTGCTGATCCCTGGGTGAGCTATCATGGTGTCTGTTCTCCTCATTTAATCCGTGCAATTAGAATGTGCTACTTCTCCGTGCAAAAGCGCTCTATGAGTTGATGAATGAAGTCTGAGGAGGAAGGATGTTGTGTTGACGAAAGCACTGAGTTAGGTCTTGTTTTTGTGTGTGTTTTGCAGACTCAGGCCCGCTGTTATCAGCTGCTGCTGTCTGTCTTCCAGCACTCGTGTCGCAGTCTCTCCACACCCTACATTCACTCGCTGGCTCCGCTGCTGGTGGAGAAGCTGAAGGCTGTTGAGCACAGTCGACCGTCCACACCTGCTGAGCTGCAGGCCGTACAGGAAGGAGTTAAAGTGTTGGAGAGCCTTGTAGCCATGGGGGAAGAACAGAACCGTAAGTGCTTAGTTGGGCCAATCATTTTGGCAATTAACCCTATGAAGCTCCTGTATCAAATTTGATACTCAAATGTCTAAGTGTTCAACATGATCAAAACTTTGCTGTTAAATCTGTCGCACACAGTCTCCTCTGATTCATAGTTTAGAGTTTTTTTTGGTGATTAAAACACTTTTAGTGTAATTGTACAATTGTCCACTTTCATGTTAAGCTGTTATCCAGCTTCCTTTCCGTAAGCTCTTCTGGTCTGTCTCGAACAGGAGTGCAGTTACTGGCTCTGCTGGTCCCGACCCTCATCTCATACCTGTTGGATGACTCGGCCTTCTCCACGGCCTCCACCTCCTCTAAAGGCCTGCATGAGTTCGCCCTCCAGAACCTGATGCACACTGGTCCTCTGTACCCCGCTGCCTTCAAGACCGTTATCGGGGCGGCACCGGAACTCAAGACCAGACTCGAGGCAGCCATCAGATCCAGACAAGCCAACAGTAAAGCCAAATCTGCCGCGAGACAACAGCAGCCGACTGTACAAGCGGCTCCCACCATCAAACTCAAGACCAGCTTCTTCTAGTCGCTGCACACGCTTGTCTGTCCATCCACACTACTGCTTCAGAGTCATATGGGTGTTCGTTTCTTCCAGTGAATTCAGCCACCCTTATAAAGTGAATAAAGGTTACAGTGACATTAACATAAGCTTTTGGTCAGTTAGAAGCATCTTGTTTGGTTTTTTTTGGGGCACTTTTGAAATGCACCTTAAATGCACCTAAGGTCAAAATGAGGAACTTCCTTTTCAAAGCTCACATAACACAGATGGAAATATTAAAAATTCCCAATACTTATGATATTTTTTTTTTTTTATGTAGATGTGTGGTTCTTTCTTTCTTTTTATAATTATTATTATCTGATTATAAATTAACTCTTTTTTTCAAAAATGATACTTATGATTTTGGTAGCTGATGAGTATTGTTTTAAACTGCTGTTCAAGATTATTCAAAGTGTAAACTGCTTGACTTGTGCTGTGAGTGTCCATGTGTATACAGACCAAATGTGAATCTCTTTTCAAGTGTACTAGCAGTGTGTGGGTCTATTGTATGTTTTAGAGCATTTGTTTGAACTTTTAATAACTTGATCGTAATGTCTGCTTTCTGCCTTTTATTCTTAAAGAAAAACTATATAATGTATGACATTTGTCTGTCCACAAATAATGTATCAATCAATGTTTCAGAACTTTCCATAACAGACTGAACAGTTATTGACGACCTGCACAGTTGTTCTCATGTAATTAAGCTAAAGGTATAAAACCTAAAATACAAAAGTGTTGCCTGAGTTTGTTTTGTGCTGAACATGGAATAACCCTTGATTTAAGAGACTTCCAAGATCTGGGTGTTCTCTGCTGAAATAGCCCATGTTATCTGTTAGCATACACTGCTCAGGATTCCCACGCACAAATTATTTTAATATATGGCTGTTCTCCACTGATAGTCGTTCAAAAATAGCTGTGTGTTCATTATATTGTCATTCGGATGTGTTCTGACACAATCCATAGATTTATGATTTCTTATTTTTAACATGTTTTAAGTAATCCTGTCTAACAGTCACCTCACTTCCAAGCCTCTTCTACAAACATGTATGTTGATTTCAATCTCTAAAAAATTAAGTGGACTTCCATGTCACAGTTCAATATAGTTGCTAGTGAAAGGCTTTTTTTCTAGTTTCATCAATCAATCACATCTTTGCTTTTCAGATTATTAGACTACAATTAACTATACTGTCATTATGTAGAGTACAAGTACACAATCTATGAATAGCATCCAACCAGAAGTGAATATAGTAATGCAGACTATAAATTAAATCTGCAAATTGGCTCATAATTTGAAAATTATCTTCTGAGCTTAAAGCATTTTCACTTGAATAAATATCACTGACGTGAAGTTTACTCTGCCTAATCTGAAAAGAGTTCCCAGACAGATGTTACCAGGACAGACAATGTCAGTTTCATCTGGAACATTACATTCACCTGAGAAACTTCTCTTGTTGGCTGTCTGAAAAAAACTTGCAGCTGTGGTGTTGGTAACATGCAGCACTGCGCATTAAAATTTACTTTATTTCCCTTTTAATCTTCTGAGTGATAAACCCCACAAACCTTCAGTTGAGATGTTTAGATGTTGAGTAACCTAAGTTTTGTTGTAAATTTCTCGTTGCAAGTTTATTCTGTTCCAGGTTCTTGTGTTTTCAGGTTTATTTCATTCCATTGTATCTGCATTTTACTTCCTGGTTTCCTGCATTTGCCCGGTTTCATTGGTTGCCAAAGTATTATGTCATGTTTACCTGATCTTTGTTTCTCATTATCCCGTGTGTATATATATCTCTCTCGAGTTGCCTCAGTTCACTGTTGTTTATTGTCTTTGTTTTTGACAAAACTGTTGTGTTGTTGTTTCCTCTTTGGCTCATTACTTATCTCTACTTACCCGAACGTTACAGAATAAGTGAGTACAAATTCTTCTCACCCAGGGGAATCACTCACTCGAGGACCATACACAAGGTTGCATTGGATGAGTCCCTATCTGCATTTTTCTATGCCCAGATCAAGGCACACCTGCCCATAGATGGTCCTCAGTGTAACTTTTCTGCATATGTGAAATATCTGTTCCTGTGAGGATCCCCTTCACAGTGGGTGGAGTCCTGGAGGTCCTGATCCCAGTTCTAAGTGTGGTGATCACTAGTTCGTTAGTTAGTGCATCTTCTCATTGTCATGGCCAGGAAAGCTGTTCTTCTTCTGTCGGTTCGGCCTTGCATATGTGGGTCATCTGATTCCACCAAGAGTTATGGATCTTCTTCCTTATGTTGCCTGCTCCACAGTGGCCCTCAGCTTCACCATGGTGGTAACCATCTCTGCCAACAGTCTAGAGGTTTCCTACTGCCCCGTCAGCTCTCCTGTGGTTTCCTCCTCCACCAACTCCTCCCTGTGGGGTTCCAGCGTCTTCGTCTTGATCATCTGCTTCACCATCATCATCTCCACCACTAGCTCCACCAGGGTCTTCTTGGAAGTTTATGTACAAGCTTTGCATGTCTCAATTTGGTTTATACCATTCTTTCCTTCATCAGTTGTTTTGTATGAGTATTTTGTTTTGTAGATGGTTCTGTGTGCAACTTTATGTACTGCCGTCTTGACCAGGTCTCAAGGAAGAAGAGACTGTGAAGTCTCAATGGGACTCTCCTGGCTAAATAAAGGATAAATAAATAAATCAGTGGCTTCTGTCTAGCCACTTTGCCATAAGGGTCTGATTACTGCAGAGATGGTTGTCTGTCCAACGTGTTCTCCCATCTCTGCAAAGGACTTTGGGTGATCTTTCAGAATGACCACTGGGTTCTAATCAAAGCCTTGAAAATCATTTTATATCCATGGCCTGATTTATACCTTATTAACTTCTTCAAGGACTTCAAGACTTGGTTTTTGTCCTGACAATGCAATGTAATTTCTGGACCCTTATATACTGGAGGACCCAAACGATGTGTTGCACTTTGATGATAAAATACTCATAAATAATTACAGACTCCCACCACACATGCATTTGCAGGAGTGGCGGCCATGACGGGACGAGGCTCAGAAGTGGGGGCCATGCCGGGCCGAGGCTCAGGAGTGGTGGCCATGACAGGGACGAGGCTCAGGAGTGGTGGCCATGACGGGCCGAGGCTCAGGAGTGGTGGCCATGACAGGGACGAGGCTCAGGAGTGGTGGCCATGACAGGGACGAGGCTCAGGAGTGGTGGCCATGACAGGGACGAGGCTCAGGAGTGGTGGCCATGACAGGGACGAGGCTCAGGAGTGGTGGCCATGGCGGGACGAGGCTCGGGAGTGGGGGCCATGATGGGATAAGACTCAGGAGTGGGGGCCATGACGGGACGAGGCTCAGGAGTGGGGGCCATGACAGAATGGAGCTCGGGAGTGGGGGCCATGATGGGCAGAGCCTCAGGAGTTGTGGCCATGATGGGATAAGGCTCGGGAGTGGGGACCATGATGGGCAGAGGCTCAGGAGTTGTGGCCATGACAGGGACAAGGCTCGGGAGTGGGGACCATGGCGGGTCGAGGCTCGGGAGTGGTGGCCATGACGGGCCGAGGCTCAGGAGTGGTGGCCATGACAGGGACGAGGCTCGGGAGTGGGGGCCATGGCGGGACGAGGCTCGGGAGTGGGGGCCATGACGGAACGGAGCTCGGGAGTGGGGACCATGATGGGCAGAGGCTCAGGAGTTGTGGCCATGACAGGGACAAGGCTCGGGAGTGGGGGCCATGGCGGGACGAGGCTCGGAAGTGGGGACCATGACGGGACGAGGCTCGGGAGTGTGGGCCATGACGGGACGAGGCTCGGGAGTGGTGGCCATGACAGGGACGAGGCTCGGGAGTGGGGGCCATGGCGGGACAAGGCTCGGGAGTGGGGACCATGACAGGACAAGGCTCGGGAGTGTGGGCCATGACGGGACGAGGCTCGGGAGTGGGGACCATGACGGGATGAGGCTCGGGAGTGTGGGCCATGATGGGATGAGGCTCAGGAGTGGGGGCCATGACGGGATGAGGCTCAGGAGTGGGGGCCATGACGGGACGAGGCTCGGGAGTGGTGGCCATGACAGGGACGAGGCTCAGGAGTGGGGGCCATGCCGGGCCGAGGCACAGGAGTGGTGGCCATGACAGGGCCGAGGCTCAGGAGTGGTGGCCATGGCGGGACGAGGCTCGGGAGTGGGGGCCATGATGGGATGAGGCTCAGGAGTGGGGGCCATGACGGGATGAGGCTCAGGAGTGGGGGCCATGACAGAATGGAGCTCGGGAGTGGGGGCCATGATGGGCAGAGCCTCAGGAGTTGTGGCCATGATGGGATAAGGCTCAGGAGTGGGGGCCATGATGGGCCGAGGCTCAGGAGTTGTGGCCATGACAGGGACAAGGCTCGGGAGTGGGGACCATGGCGGGTCGAGGCTCGGGAGTGGGGGCCATGATGGGCCGAGGCTCAGGAGTGGTGGCCATGACAGGGACGAGGCTCGGGAGTGGGGGCCATGGCGGGACGAGGCTCGGAAGTGGGGACCATGACGGGACGAGGCTCGGGAGTGGGGACCATGGCGGGTCGAGGCTCGGGAGTGGGGGCCATGACAGGGACGAGGCTCGGGAGTTGGGGGCCATGGCGGGACGAGGCTCGGGAGTGGGGACCATGACGGGACGAGGCTCGGGAGTGTGGGCCATGACGGGACGAGGCTCGGGAGTGGGGGCCATGACGGGACGAGGCTCGGGAGTGGGGGCCATGGCGGGACAAGGCTCGGGAGTGGGGACCATGACGGGACGAGGCTCGGGAGTGTGGGCCATTATGGGACGAGGCTCGGGAGTGGGGACCATGACGGGACGAGGCTCGGGAGTGGGGGCCATGATGGGATAAGACTCAGGAGTGGGGGCCATGACGGGACGAGGCTCGGGAGTGGGGGCCATGACGGAACGGAGCTCGGGAGTGGGGGCCATGATGGGCAGAGGCTCAGGAGTGGCGGCCATGATGGGATAAGACTCAGGAGTGGGGGCCATGACGGGCCGAGGCTCAGGATTGGTGACCATGTTGTGAAGAGGCTCCTTCCCGGCTTCCTGCTCTGCCAGCTCCACCCTGTTTTCTAACTCCGCCTGGGTTGCCTATACCACCGGCTCCACCCTGGCTCCAGGTCCAACCTGGTTGCCAGCTCCAGTCTGGTCTTCATTACTGATTTGTCTGTCATTGTAGTTGTTGGTCACTTTTGTAGCTGTTATGTTTGTCTTGTCTTTTATTTTATTTCTTGTTTGGATTTGCCTGAGCTGGATTTGTACCCTGATTGGATTATCTGTTTTTTTTATTTTTTGCATGTTTTCTTCAATAAATCATGTTGCATTTAAATTCTCACCTCAGCTTTGCCTCAACGTAACAGCCTGTCATTTTGAATGAGAAAAACCTGTGGCAGAAGGTGCACAAATAATATGGAGAGCTTTCATGTGACAATGTGCTTTTTTACTAAGCGCTCAAAAAATTTCATCACTAGAGATGTGAGTGCTATTGGTCGAAAATCATTTAATATAAAGGGTCTAGAAACTTTTGGCACTGGTACTATTGTAGATGTTTTCCATATAACAGGAACAATTCCAGTATTATACGATGCTCTAAAAATATCAGTAAAAACTGGCGCTAACTGGGCCGCACAGTGTTTTAAAACATTACTGCATATCTTATCTGGACCTGGGCTTTTCTGAGGATTACATTTCTTAAAAAATTTACTAACCTCTATTTCACTGATATAAAAACCAAAAGGAGATTAAGTCAAAGATAGTGGTGGCAACACTGGAGTAGCATTACCTTCTCCCTTATCAAAATGACAGAAGTATAAGTTAAGCTAATTAGCCATCTCTAGCTCCTTAAATTTTATTTTTTTACAACAGAGGCTGTTTGCCTCTTCCCTAATGAGGGACGTTTGTCATATTCTTAATCCCCTGCAAGGCATATCGTGAGTTACCACATGTCAGAGACGCTTCCATTTTTTGTCTATATGTAGTCTTATCTATTTGTATTTGTCTTTTAATATGCTTCTGTATATGCCTCTGAGTTATCACATCCTGATTTTTATATGCCTTCCTTTTCTTATTAATAAGAATCTTTAACTCTTTAGACACCCAAGGTTTATCATTGGGGTAGACCATAAAAGTCTTAGTGGGTATAATAGTATCTACACAGTAGTTTATATACTCATTGACTGTTTCAACATACTCATTGATGTCCCCACTACCAAAGACCTCCCACTGGGTACATTCAAAGCACCCCTGTAAAGGCATTATACTATCATTTATAGAGAATAGAGCTGCATCATTACAGCTCGGACCTGCTAAAAACATGTTTTGGTTCTGATTATGATGTTAATTGCGCTGAAATCATGCGTTCTAATTCCAGATGAGTTTAAACTTCTGATATACGGTTTTCTGAGTGCGTACATCTGAAGCACATGGACAGAAAGCGGCTGTCACAGCATGTGATTGCTAAACTAAGTTCTCTTTCACACAGAAGTTTACGTTAAAAAACACACGTGAGTTACAAAAACAGTCAGTTATGTCTGTGAGGTAAACTGCTGGAAAAATAAAATTGCATGTTTATTTTAGATCTGTGTGGGAGCAGCAATATACAGTAAATAAATCAATAAATCTGGGACTCTAAACAGTGTTCTGTTCTCGTCTTTGTAGCCAAAGTTAGAACAGTTAGCATGTTTTGCTCAAACTTTCACCATGACATTAGAGATGGTACACCATTGTCTCTTGCAAAATCAAACGCTGTGGGTATAAACTTACAGATTAAGGGGCGGTAATATTATAATGAGATCTCTTTGAAATCTGACGCGCTCTTTTTCTCAGATGCTTGCAGAAAAAGGCTTACCAAAACAAAGTTACTGGGTTAATCTTTTTCATGTTTCCTTGGTTGGTAGATGCACTGGGGACCTGATTATAGCACTTAAAACCTGGAAAAGTCAGATTTTCATGATATGTCACCTTTAACTGAAAATTGTTTACTATTGTCATTTTGCATTATTGACACACTCTTTCCTATTTAATAATGTAAAGTGCTTGGACACATTCTGTATTGTTAAAAAAACTATATAAATAAAGGTGACTTGACTCAAGCAATTTTGTGGGGGTTTTGTGGTATTTTTTAGCTACTAAAGTAACTGTATCTCCATTTTGATTTTTGTTTTCCTCAAGTTGCTGAGATGAATCTTTTGCAGCATTTTCTGCTTATTAAATTACAAATATTTCATCTTTTTAACAAGATTTTATTTAAGTAACAGGCATTATACTGCATCCTAATGATGCCTAAATTTCTAAAAGAGAACAATAAAATATTTTCCTACCTCTGTACCACATCTTTGGCAACTCAGTCCAGCTATACTAAGCAAATCTGCACATGTTTTTGCGAAGAACCTAAATAGCCAGAATGTAATTAGCACTATTAGGACTATTGCATTTGTCATTTGCTTACGGATGTAATGAGCAAGATACAAGGAACAGTTACCAGATCACACGCAAAATTGCCATTCCATGTATGGTCTAAAACACAGCTGTCGTAATGTTTTTTTTTTTTTTTTGCCACAGAATAAAAAACATTTTAAGGAAATATTCTATGAGCATTGCAGAAATGTAATATAAAATATTATGTAAAGTGACAAAATACATATATTTAGCAACATTATTGAAATAAATAGCAGGCACAACAATAGATGTATGAGGGTACAATATGCATCATCATTTTCGAAAGCCTCCAGTAGTTCACACTACAACGTGAAAGCTGCATTTGAAAATTTCATCCACTTGTGAGAGTGTCTTTCAAAAAGCTCTTGTTTTCTCTGGACTCAGTGTAGACAGAAAACTAAAACATAAAGAAAAAGATGTGTAGAGAAAAATGTATCCGGATTAATGTGGACGTAGCCTGAGCAGTGGTTACCCGAGCCAGCTTAAATGCAGTGGGAAAGTTGCCAGTAGTGAAAGATGTGCTGATAAGGTGAGTCAAGAGTGGCTAGCAGTGTGGGTGAGATTTCCTTTAGTAGGTGGGAGGGGATCGGACATTGGATGGCTGGCACAGAAAACTTTGGAGACCTTGTTTTCTTTGAGGGGTGAGAAAGAAGAGTGGAAATGTGTGGGTGAAGGTTGGTTGTGGAGAACTGGTTGTTGATGGATGCCATCTTAAAGCTCCAAAGTCATCAACAGTCAGAGAGAGTAGAGAGAAGAATTTTGTGAATAGTTTCAAGGTGTCAGGAGTCAGTGTTCAGTAGAAAACAGTATGTGTTTGTTTGGGCTCATTGAGACCTGTGAGCCTTCCGTATGAGCTGATCACTGACAGGTTCTCACGCCCTCATTTCCATCACCTATGCCTAATTTCCTGTTTGTATGTCCTAATGACCGGACCGTTCATTCACTCACTGCAAATTATCATTAGCTGAGCTGTGTTTCCTGTTTCCTGGCATTGTATGTTTGATTATGGCTCTAATCTGCAGTTCTTGTGTGTTTATTTGATTACATTCTGGATTGGGTGGTCTGTTTTTTTTTGGGTTGTTATTTTGTTTTGACTGGTTCTTTTTGGACTTAAAGGGACAGTTCACCCCAAAATGAGAATTACCCCATGATTTACTCACCCTCAAGCCATCCTAGGTGTATATGACATTCTTCTTACAGACAAATACATTCAGAGTTATATTAAATAATGTTCACAGTGTGTGTGTGCGCTTTGGATGGGTTAAATGCAGAGCATGAATTCTGAGTATGGGTCACGTCACGTCGTCACTTTTATAATGGATGGGTGCAATTTTTTGGACTTCAAAATTTGGGCTACCATCCACTCCCATTATAAAGCATGGATTAGCCTAGACATTATTTAATATAACTCTGATTGTATTTGTCTGAAAGAAGAATGTCATATACACCTAGGATGGCTTGAGGGTGAGTAAATCATGGGGTAATTTACTTGTTTACATTTGATCACTATGTCCAATAATAATAATAATAATATAGTTATATATATAAAGCACCTTGCCCACAGCTCAGAGTCACTTCACATGAAAAGAAAAAAAAAAAAATCAATAAAAAGAAAAAAAAAAAAAAAAAAAAACGCTTTGAGTTTTTTGTTGGGATTTGAATACATAAACTGAGGAAATGCTATGAAGTGAGTGTGACAGAAGTATACAGCATACTTCTCAGATAGAGGACATCTACGACTAATGCATTAAAACTGTAAAACAATATGGACAATAGGACATTGACATTACAACCTTGCTTATTATAATAGAAGCACAATGCCTGGCATCAATGAGTTTATTAAAGAACCTGTGGGGGGAGCCACATCCTGCCCTTCCCCGAGCCCACCAAACAAACACATCAAACTCCTGCAGCGGGAAACAACCTGTTCACCGCTCCCACATTCCTGCAGCGATGATGGCGTCATGAAGTGTTCCTCAAACATCACTGACATTCCGATACTTACATCAAACCCTCATCATCCACAGGACTGAGCTCCAAACTCCTGACGCTTCTTACAGCAGGTGAGATCAGTATTTTTAGCATGTTGTCTAGTATATCAAACTCTACAGTACATGATCATTAAGTATTTTATGAGCTGTGATAAAATTTTGTTTTTTAATTTTATTTTGCACAAACATTGTGATTTAGAAAGTAATTTTATTAGAAGTGAGTGCTAAACCATGAAATCATGAAACAGACCCTGTGCAATAAGAGATCACATGTTGTATTCCTGTGTTACTGTGTATTAACATAAAGTATTTAACTTTAGGCTGCTAAACACATTGTTCTAAGTGTTTGATGGCTGCTTGTAATTGCATTTTAAATAGTTATGTTTTCTGTAGCACTTTAAAAGACATTTCCAGAGAGGAATGTGAACTGCATGAGCTCTGACTGGAGTTGAGCCAATAAAAGCAGATTGAAATGTTTTCGCATGTACAGCAGTGATGTAACTACAGGTGTTATGTTGTTGTTTTGATATGTTAACCTATGTAGAACCATCATGATGTTGGAAATCTACCTGGTAATGACAATTGCTGCCAGTGCTGTTTCTCAAGAGGCAGAAGAGCCTGTATCATATACGGCAAGTGTATTTACATAAAAATATACATAATACATATTACTGAGTATATAGTTTTGTTATTGCAGCTTATATATATTTTAAATTGAAAGATAAAACACTCTTATACAGTGATTTATTTGTTTTCCTCACAGCAGTGCACAGAAGGCTATGAATATGATCCCATTAAAGAGGTATGCAAAGGTAATAAAATAATATTGTTGATTTAATATTCTCTTTCTGGCCTTTTATGGCCAACAGTTGTCTTTTGGCTATTTTCCTGTCTCTGAGAAAATGATTCTAAAGCCTAATGCCAGTTTTCTCTCCATGTTCATGAACAGATATTGATGAGTGTGCCCTTGTCTCTGATGCCTGCAAAGGAGGCATGAAGTGCATAAACCACTATGGTGGCTACCTCTGCCTCCCTCAGAATGCCCAGATTTTTTTCACTAATGGAGACGAACCATCCCAGCGCACAGACCCTATTCCCCAAACCCCCCTACCGCTAAACCCAACTAACCCACAGACCCCTCAAACTTGCACCCAGTCAAACCATAGAGGTGTAGCAGCTGGAGCCACACAGTGCTTGCTGGGTTTTACACTGGATGAGCAAAACTACTGCCAAGGTAAGCCATTGTTCGTAACACAACAATGGTATTTGTGGTAGCATTAGTCATTAGTCATTTATGGGCTGGGTAAGACAATTTTTTTTTTTTTTTTTTCCCAATCACTGATTTTCTGCAAACAGTGCAGTTATTGCCAAATTTTCGGATTTTGTTTGAAAAGATTCTAAACTAAGAAATTATTTTGAGTCAGTAAACAGGAAACATACATTTCAGAAAATGTTATTTTCCCAGCATTAAAAATGGATAAAAAGCCATAACATATCATTATTATATATATATACAAACTGATATTCAGGGGCCTGCACTGACATTTTGGGTGGCATGTACTCAACTAAAAAAAGGGCACCCCTCTTATTTATAAAAATTAGTTACATACTTGTCATGGTGTCTCCAGACTCCACCGTCACTCCCTCACTCCGTTCACAATTCCCTGAATACTGATCACCTGCACCTCCACCTCGTCAGCACCCTCATCAGCTCCTGTATAAAAGCACACACTTCTCCCCAGCTCATTGTCTGGTCTATTCATTGGTATACGGACCACTAACCTGCCTACTTACCACCTGCGATTACCTCCAGCGTTCACCCTGTCTTCAATGTCCTCTATTGTGTGTCTACTCGTCCAAGTTTTCATCCCTGAGAATTATCTGCACTCCAGCGAATCCCCATGCAAAGACAGTAAACCTCTTAATTCTCCAGTATTGCATTGGTCCATTACTACTTACCCATTGCTACTCACCCATTTTCTCTGTTAATAAAATCGCTGTGTCTATATGCCCTATCCGTCCTCCTCAACCTGTGGTGAGTTTCATTCATACTCCTAATTCTCATGCATCTCCACTCACCACTGAAGTCACCCTTACTGCTGGTGATATCTCTATTTCAGTACTCACCCTCCTCGACTCTGGGTTAGCTGGCAGCTTTATCTCGGGGGAACTCTGCCATCAACTCCAGCTCAAAAGAAGATCCACTGAAGTCAAATCAAGTCCAGTCAGTAACAGGAAGACTGCTCAGCTTCTGTCATGTGCGTTTCTTTCTGGGACCCATCAAGTTCTGGCTTGGTCAACTCCATTAAGGATCCCTGGATTTCCAGGTTCTGGAGCAATCCACTGCTGGCATCATCCCAGTGCATTCATGGTTGATTAAACACAACCCAGTGCTATCCTGGAAAACCGGAGAAGTCTTGAAGTGGGGTGAAGACTGTTACCCTGAATGTTTCCCTCTCCTTCCATGAATTCTCCAGAGACCTGTGAAATGCACCTTCTTCTCCAGAAAATTCACCCTGATGGAAAGGAAATAATGACATCAGGAATATAGAGTTGCTTGCTATCATACTCGCCCTAGAGGAATGAAGGCATTGGTTGGAGGTTTCCAGACATCCCTTCATGGTATATACCTATCATAAGAATCTTGAATACCTCAGAGAAGCCAAGAAAACTCTCCTTTACCAGATTTGACTTTAAGATGTCCTACAGACCTGGTTCTAAGAACGTTAAGGAAGATGCCCCCCCCTCATCGATGATTCTTCTGAAACTCCTGAGCCAATCCTTCCCTCCAAGCTCATAGTAAGTCCCAAGCCCCATTCAATGGTCTCGTGAGTTTTTTTACACTCCAATGCCTCCAATCCAGCTCAGCCTGGGTGTTGTCCTGGTCATACCTATGTTCAACACTCTCAACACGCTCCTCTGATCTGTTCAGCACATACAACTTTGGGCACTGACCAGGGGCCACTGGAATCGTCTCACTGCTACAAGATTGCTTATGATTCTAAACCCCAGAAACATTGGTCCCTCCAAGATCAACTGTCAGATTAACCCACTGTCACTTACCTGCTCCAACTCCCTGCACATTTCAGAATTCACTCATCCTTCTATGTATCATTAGTCAAGCCATACCATAATCCTGTTTCTAATCCTTCCACAGAGCCTTGTCCCACTTATGAGCCCCTCTTTCGATGAAAGAAAATGATGGTACCACCAACACAGTCAAGAAAATCTTGTGGTGGCCTCTTGGAATATCTAAAGGACTGGGAAGGATATGGTCCTGAAGAAAGATCCTGGGTCCCCAGAGATTATATCCTTGATCCTGATCTCCTCACTACTTCCATGCGGCCCACCCTGACTGTCCTGCACCAAAGAGCAGAAGTTGGCCACCACAACGTCCGTGTCTTTGGCCCTCAGGAACGGGCCATGGAGTGGGGGGGTGCGGGTTCAGGGTGCTGTCATGATGTCACCAGGTTTCTACCATCACTTTCTCACTCACTTTCTCACAGTCCCATGAATACTGATCATCTGCACCGTGTCAACACCCTCATCAGCTCCTTTATAAAAGCACACACTTCTCCCAAGCTCATTGTCTGGTCTACTAGTTGATGTACGGACCACTTACCTCCTGTGATTCTCTCATGCGATTACTGCCAGCATTTCCCCCTGTGTCTCCAGTGTTCTCCATTGCATGTCTACTCATCCAAGTCTTTATCCTGGAGAAGTGTGTGTACTCCAGCGAATCCACAATCTCCCCCTCCATCTGCAAAGGCCTCTTCATTCTCCAGTAAATCACTTCATTCTGCAGTATTGCATGCTCCATTAATACTTATCCATTGCTACTCACCAATTTTCTCAGTTAATAAAATCCATGCGTGTATTGTCCGCTAATCCTGTCTCTGAGTCTGGTATTTGCGTAACAATACTGTAGATAATCATTATTTATTCATTCAATAACCGTATACTAATGCAGATGTTTAATACTCCACTAAAATTACCAGTTCACAGATACAGCTATTTTTAGCATTCATTATTTCTACATATATCCTATCACATAAATTAATTACAATTACAAATTAATTTCCAGAATCATTTTTCCCCTTACCTTTACAAGGGCATAATTATAATAAGACAATATAGGGCTGTTATCTATCAAATTAAATAATTGTCAAGAAAATCTTTACACTGCAGAGGTGGCAGAGAACCTGTATCTCAGGTGGAATTTATTTTAGATGCCTTTACACAGACTGTCTAATGCAGCTCAGAGGTGGCATGAATGTATTTACTCTTCAGTTTAAATTGCATAAATAATGTTATAAGATGTTTAATGTTTTAAATGTGTAATTGTGAATATATACATTTTGACCTTGCATGACTTTATTTTATGACAACACCAGACCAGCTTGCTTGTTGTTAAGCTATTGTTAGTTAGGCTGGTTGAATTCAAATGTTTTAATAGGGTTTTATTTCACAGCAGTGACAAATGTTGCTGATGTATAAGATGGACACAATTGTTAACTGGCTGTCACCAATGAAGGCAGGTCAGGGAGCCGTGGATGCTCCAACAAAGAGTGCTAAATTTGTGTGCATTAACTGTGATGGCTGTGACAAGTGATGCCATGAAAATAATATTAAAATGAAAAATGCCACTTATTTAATCAGAGGCCAAAAGGGAAGTCTTGGGGTCTATACTTGGGGTCTATATGCGCACATGTCTGCTGCTATTACTATGCCAACTATGTAAAGGGACTGTTATTCCATTGAAAAACAAACGTAAATATGAAATTGTTTTGTTTTAAAAGTTGTTTTGCATTTCTCACAAAATTTATTTAAATCTGTCAAATAATGTAAATTAAGTTCAGTTTATTGTTATGTCAGTAGTAATTTTTGGACGAACACATAAGCACACAAATAGTACGAGAATGACCCAAGTTTCATCCTACATGGTGTAGGACCAGATCCAGATCCCCATGTTCACGTGATTTTCCCTTCAGGTTTTCACAGTTGTCCTGACCGAGTATAAAACCTTATGAACGTGGGGAAGATCATCCCACAGGTTCACAGATCTCCTGGAGTGGCACCCCCAACAGTAAAGCTTTTGAGGTTGTCACACTTCTAGTAGAATGAGCCCTTAATGCTAGAGGTGTGCCTCATAGGCACTAGATATCGCTTTCACAATCTATTTGCTAATGGTTTCTTTAGAGGCTGGGGACTCCTTCTTGGGGGTCCCGAAACATACCAGTAACGTGTCATTTTTCCTCCACTGAGATGTTCTTTGAATATAAGTCTCAAGGGCCCTGACAGGGCACAATAAATTAAACCTCTCTTGGTCTGTCGACATGCCAGGACAAGGATGGAAGGCCTGCAGAGTCGTAGATGGTGTCCAGATCCCCATGGCCAGATCCCAGGCTGGGACTTCATGGTGTAGGACCAGATCCAGATCCCCATGGCCAGATCCCAGGCTGGGACTTTACCATAAGTGTTAGGCTTCATCCTACGAGTGCTACAAAGGAGCCGAGTTATCAAATGGTGTCTCCCCAAAAACCCATCGCGTGACAGGGCTTGGAAGGCAGCTATGACCACCACATAGACCTTAAGAATGGAAGGGGATAGACCCACAGAGAAACAGCTCTTTAGGAATTCTAGCACTGGATTAACTAGGCAGTTAACTGGGTCCAATTCCTTGTACCATGAGGTGAAACCCTCCACTTGGAAGGAGTATGATTCCCTCATGGCAGGAGCTCTAGCATTTAAGATGGTTCAGGAGCTGATCCCCCTTAGGGGCCAGACCCACAAATGCGAACAGATCTGCTTCCTCCTGGCTGAACTTACTCTTAATAAATTCCACCATCTTGGAATTGAGTTTCCTCAGCCCCTGCCTCAACAGGCTGTCTGCTCCCGTATTGAGGTATGTGAAATGTAAACTGCTCTGTGAGAAAACAGTTTGCCCTGTGACCATAGAAGGACCTGGTGCACCAGTCTGCATAGATGGTACAACCTCAGACCCCCCGATGATTTATGTTGCTCGTACAGACAAGGATGTGGTTGCCTCTGAGGTTCAGGAGGAAGTACTTTTGAGCTAGAAATATAGCTATCATTGTTAATGTGCCAAGATAGATGATGCTGTCTCCACAGACCTTGAGTTGAGTAGCCCTTCAGGACTGCTTCCCTGCCCACGAGGGAAGTGTCTGTCACTAGCATCTTACAATGACACGATGCTCCAAGCACAGGTCCCTGAAGGTTTCTTCCACATCACCAAGGAATGAAGGCATCTGTGCATCACATTTATCATGTGGAATGGGTTTAGTTATGAGCCACTACTGTAACTCATGTGCTGCAGGCCAAAATGTATCACTTGGATGCAGCTGCCATGAGACCCACTGCTGAAATCAGCTAGTCATCGATAAAATTGAGTACACGGATGGCCTGGAGTCTCAAAGGAACCAGTGCTGCATCCATGTATTTTACGAAGGTGCTAGGGTATAGTGCTATTGGTATGCTTCGCCCCAGAAAGCAAACCTCAGGAGTTTTCTGTGTTGAGGAAGGATAGATCTGTGGAAGTATGCATCCTTTAGATCAAACTTGACAAACCAATCCTTGGATCTTATTTGGTTCACGATGAAAGGGACGGTCAGCCTTTTGAACCGGTTTTGAACCGGTATCTTCTCAGAGTGATGCAACACCCCCATCCTTCTTTGAAATAATGAAATACCAACTGTGGAAACCAGAATTACTCTCGGAAGAAGGAACATGTCCTATGGCCTCCTTTGCCAAAAGGGACTGAACTTCCTGTTCCTTTACCCAAGCTTGCTTGGGGGCCACCACTGACAACATGCCATCAAATTTTGATGGTTTAGAATCAAACTGGATTCTGTATCCCATTTTCTATTATATGCAGGACCCACTGAGACGCATTTGGTGGAAGTTTCCAGGCTGCCAAAAAAGTCTTCTAGGGGAATAAGCCTTTCGAGGCTGACCTCTGGTGTATCTTGGGAGCTGAGCTTGATGCCTTGAAGAAGAATGTTGCTGCCTGTATGAGGAGCTGTATGTAGATGGCTGGGGCTGCCCCCTGGCAGGACCCAAAGGTGTCTCTCCATGGCCACCAGTATTGACATGGAGCAGCAGATGACTCAGGAGGTCTCCTTGGTGGACCAGAGAGATAAGTCGGTGGCCTGATGCCAGTCATAACTTGTTTTTGTGGCACACTTCCTGTTTCTCTGCCGGTCTTTTGATGTTAAGCTTAGTCACAGCACGAGTCACAACCTCCACCAGGTCCTCATAAGCAGGGGATACAGGTGGTGAGTCCTCAATATCTCCTGCCTTGATTGAGACGATATCCACTCCCTCAGAGCTGGATAACATAAACATCGTGCTCTCACTCAAGGCAGTAGAATCCTTGGAGAAAGCTTCTGGATCCCAAGCGTGAGTGCTGTAGCATATGGGAGAGAGCCAAGAAAGGGCCAAAGCTATCGCTGTGAGCTCCACTTGCGACCCCCACAATCGGAGCCGCTGCACTGCCTCCGGTATCAGAGCATTTTGATCTGGAGCTGCTCACAATGTGCAACCCTTGGGAGCTGACAGCTCATGCTCTGCTCCCAAGTAGTGTACACACACATTTTGTGTCCCCGTCCGTGATATAGACAGACACAGAGCACCTGTTGAAGAGCAAAATCTAACCTATTTTGTTCCTGGTGTCCTTTGTAGCTTCCGCAGTACACCATCACAATTGATGCTGGACTAATTAGGATTGGCTTGCTTCAGACGCCATCATGTAGAGGCATTCCCCACATTGTTAGCACAAGTTCCTCAATGGGGAATGTCATTTGCATTGTGTATGCAAACAGGAAGAGAACATGGATTTGAACAGTAAATAGACTTCAGGAATGGACTTGCTTCTGGACCAGGTCTCATTCGCTGATTCATCATGCAAGAAACCTGAAAAGTACTTTCCATCCAGTAAATCTGGTTGAATCCAGCAGTCTGTAGCTACACTTTGGGCTTTGGGTTCTATGTAGAGTGATTACCAATTGAATGTTCTGCTTTTCATGTTAATTAATTTCATGATACTTCTCAGTGACCCACTCACATTAACTGCACTTGAATTTATGGCTTTAATAAAATACTATTTAATGTTATAAAGCTTTCTTTAATCATGATGTGCACTGATCAGCCTGTGTGATTGTGTGTGTTTGGGTAGATGTAGATGAATGCTCTCAAGGCCTACACACCTGCAATGCAGACCAGATCTGCTATAACACCAGAGGCTCTTACACCTGTCAGTGTCATCCTGGATACCAGAAACATGGAGAACAGTGTGTGGGTGAGTTCACACTGCAATCTAGTCATCAAAGCGGACAACTGATATAACTTAGCAATATATACAATAAATATGATCCTATAATAAGTATATATAATCATGCTGGTAAGTGCTGGTTAGTACTGTTTTGGGCTGTTCTAGAAAACAAAACTTATCTGGTTAAACTTGTCAGCCAGTGTGGTCTTTCTGGTCAATGTGGTTGCTGGTTAAGCTGGAGGGTCAACAGGTTATTGCTAGTTGAACTGGTCTATGGGGAACTTTAGTTGGGAGGGGGGCTCTTTCAGTGTCAATTATGTCTTTAGCATCAAATATAAATATTTCTGTAAAACAATATTACACTTATATTTCATGTAAATAATACACTAATAATGTGATAATAATGATAATTGGCTTTAATTCACGATAATCTCAATGATGCACTGAAAATTTTTTTTATTATTTTTTTTTATCTTAAATAATAGACACATTTGCTGGAAATTTTATTTACCCATAATTAGTGTAGGGTAACAATAGTTCTCAGCATTTCTGCCAGGCTTGCCTAGCAAATGATGAAGCACTATCTGCATTCAGAACAGACATTCTCATTTACATTTATGGATTTAGCAGACACTTTTATCCAAAGAAACTTACAAAAGCAATGTCAGGTTTATTAGACAGCTTTTAAGTGCATCCCTGAGACTCTAAATTAGATAATTGAGTAAGTACGAAATTCAACTTTTCTTGCCCCCCGTACATTCCTTGAACTCCCTAGAATGATTTTATTTAATAAAACATTTTCAAACATGTTAATGCTTGTCTTCACTACCTTCCACATCAGACTTTGTCTATTAAAAAAATAATCTTCATCTATAAAAAAGGGTTTTCTATCACCCTGTAAATGTGTTAAAGGGATACACCACCCCAATGAAAATTTTGTCATTAATCACTTAGGCCCATGTCGTTCCAAACCCATAAAAGCTTCTTTCGTCTTCGACTTTATTCAACAATTTGTCTCCTCTGTGTCACTCCACATCAGCGTAGCGCCATTTTGGTGAATATGGAAGGCAGAGTATGCTCTTCTGTGTCAGCCACGACACAAGGATCATAGGTGTGATTGGCAAAGGACAAAAAAGCAGGAAACTATACAGTGCACTTACCATGACGCCGCGACAGCCCCCCCCCCACCAAAAAAAAACAAAGTGACATAATTTATATACATTTAATGAAAAAATTGCAAACAGTGTACATTGAATTAGACTACTTCTGTTTCTTGGCAGTAGTGTTGTCACGGTACCAAAATTTCAGTATTCGGTACCGATACCAGTAAAAATCCACGGTTCTCGGTACCAATTTCTGTACCAAAGCAAAACACAAAAACATAATTAAAATTTTTTAAAACATTTTAGAGTTATTCAGTGAAGAATAACATCTAAGTTAGCTAAAAAAAAAATAAAAAATGTAAAAAAAAACCATAACTGCTTTTCTGACTGATATGACACAATGTTAACTATTTGTTCATTCTCTAAAACGCATATCTTAGATTCATAATTCATTTAAAAGCCTCTTGTGTGTAAAAATAGTAAATAGCATCATGTCCTCTTGTTTTTTTAACCTAATAAAAGTTATAGGAGCATTAAATAGTTAAAGAAACTTCATTCTAATGCTCATTATATTTATAGTAGTTATAATTCATTATACGATTAACTACTCTAATAACAGCATTCATTTCAATCCGACATTCAAATTAAAATATTTAATAATATTCACAACAGAAGCGGTGTTTCCCACAGCCTTCCACTCTATTTTTGGCGGCATATATATGCAAACTCATTTTCTGCCAGCAGGAGGCGCTTGTAGCACACGAGAGGTTTCCTCAGTAACGGCTGTAATCAGATAAGCGCTCCTTTCCTTAATTCCTCCTTTTGATGTAGTCTTGTCTCAGTGCTTTTCTGAAGACAGCGCATCTGCGCTCCTTTCGGATAGCGCATCAAGAACCGGGTTGACCGGGCGCTCGGTACCACCGGTACTTTTGACAACACTACTTGGCAGCAAGCTTTTTCAATGCTTTCAGCCGTAGCTTTTGATAAGTCAGAATACGATTCCATAGGTTATATTTCAGCACTAATTTCGCGAATGGACAGCGACTCTTAAGTAGCACGTAGCTTTCGTTCATGTCAAGTAAATTTTTTGGGAAAAGCGCATGGAATTGCGGCGAGCGTTTGTAACCTTGCACGTAGAGAGCGCTCTTCAGAGCTAAGATAACGTACATCGTTATCGGGAAACTCGACCCAGATCAGTTTTAAGCATTCATCAAAGTGAATCGGTTCAAAGGAGTCATTAGTTCGCAAATCGGACGTGTCATTAGTGGACAGATATGCGCATATGCTCCGCACATATAACGTTACTCCCAAATATATTTTTTAGGTCGCACAGATTAAATTTCAGGAGCATATGCGACAAAAATGTTGGCAATTTCGAGCCTTGTAGAAGCTGCTAAGCTTTCTAACGTTAGCTAGAAGTAAGCAATAACCAACATGGCGTTACTTTGCTAAGTTAGCCCAGAACCGTTTAACATTAATGTTATGGAATCGTGACAAAAATGATCAATAGATTGGTAAAATTTTACTAGACCTGCATATAAAAATGAAAGACAATATATTGGATTTGATCACCTGAATCATCCGTGTTCACTGACTGTCAGTCAACTGAAGCTGTTCACGTGAGTAGATGCTTGGGTGTGCGCGCATTCATAACGGTGCGCGTACACTTTGAACTTCAATCGTGACAAATGATTGGACTACTTGCGGAGTGACGGCATGAATCAGAGGCACAAAAAACGTTGACAGCGGTGAGCGGTCATTATGTTTACCAATACTCAACCCATCGCACCCCCGCACCCCCCCCCCCCCCTTTTGATTTTTCCGGAAGAATCACACCCCTGAAGGATATGTTTTCTACATATATTCTGACGATACTTTCCATACTTTTCTGGACCTTGACAGTGTATTTTACTTGGCAGTCTATGGGACAGTCACAAGCCTCCCTGTTTTCATCCAAAATATTTTAAATTGTGTTCCCGAAGACGACAAAACTTTTACAGGTTTGGAACGACATGGGGGTAAGTGATTAATGACAAAATTTTTATTTTGGGGTGGAGTATCCCTTCAAGCATCCTATATGAGTTTATTCAAGCACTCTGTGTGTAAACCTCTTTGCAGATAGAAATGAGTGTATGCTATCACACTACTGCATGCACAGATGTGTGAACACTGCTGGCTCATATCACTGTGAATGTAAAGATGGCTACCAGCTCGCCAGCAACAACCACAGCTGTGTAGGTGAGTTAATGACCTAACCTGCCTTCCTGACTGCACAGCTTTGCACAAGTGTGTGTGTGTTCAATGGGATTCAAGATATCCTGCAGTATCTCTCTCTAAACTTCTGTTTTGCATTTGGTCTCACCCTCTGGTGGTCAAGGCAAGTACTTATCAACATAGTCTGTATTTTAATGTACAACCCTCTTTTTGTAAGTAGCACATTACATTGAGCCAATGAATTTAAAAATTGCAAGGTGTTGAAGGGGATTGTTTGAGTTAATCCGAAAAATATTAAAACATTAAATAGCAGTCTGTGTTTTTAAGTGTTGTAGAAGAATCATTATTATGCAACATACAGGAATCTTCTTATATATTAGAGTAGTACTCATTATCTTTTTACTCTTATTATAACTCTTAATACCATAAAGTGAAACAGATGTCAGTTCGATATAAGGGCAAGAAGGCCTAGCTGATAAAGTCTGTCATATTAGCATGCTTAACAGTTCTGCCAAGAATTTGATTTCAAATATTTAACAAAGGAATTTAAAAGATCTCATAGGGCGGACAAGAGTAAGAGGAGCTTCAAATTAAAGGTGAATCTGTTAGCACAACATATTTCAAAAGGAGAGAGACCAGTTGGAATCGATCCTAGGGTTTAGTGGAACAGCCAAATGTAGTGCCCACCCTCTATGTTGATGTAAGGGGGTCTTTCAAAGGTTTAATTTGCAACTCCATATTGTTCAGCTGTTTTGAGGATACTAAGGAATGTGAAACTTTAGCCTGATATCTAACTTCTGAATCAAAGTTTGAAGATCTTTGCCAATAAATTATGTTTGTTGATCAACAACATCAGGAATTCTCCAGCGAGGAAAGGTTTCCTGCAAAGGTTTTATTTTTTTTTTGTGACTTTTTTTTTGTTAGAGAAGAAATATGTGAACTAACTGTCCAAATAAATTGTTACTATTAATCAACGTATTTAACTATTGTTAAAAACCAATATTACACTTGGAATTGTGCTGAATATAACTATGAGTAAATTACCTACAGATAGATTACCTGTATAACTGTATTCAGTAACTGTGTATGGATTTGGCTTGTGTTTCAGATGTGAATGAGTGTGATCTGACTCAGCCGTGCCAACATCAGTGCTTCAACCTCCTGGGCTCATATATCTGTCAGTGTGATCAGGGTTATGAACTTGCGCCGGATTCAGTCTCTTGTGTGGGTAAGTGCTAATGCTGGATATCCCTGTGCTTGGTTTGAGTGCACTTTCTGCTTGCCAGGTGTATTAGTTTGTGCATGCTTCTAGCAGTGAAACAGGCTCAGTGCTTAACAAATGGTAATGAGAGCTGACAAAAGAAGTGCAAAAACTAATTTAAATTATTTTAAATATTTCAAATATTTAACTTATATTCAGATTTCAGAGAGAAAATTATTTCAGTTAGAAAGAAAGACGAGTGAACACCAGAGTTTTAAATCATCAGTCCCCAAGAGGGTGCAATGACTAAATACAAACATGTAAAAACAGTCCTTATTGTGATTAAAGTTATTCTTACAGTAAGAGCACATTCATCACTTGACTTATGACTCATTTGATATGTATGTGATATGTTTAGGTGTTTGGTTTAGCCATTCAGATTACCGGTGCTCATTCACTCTTCATCTTCAGCTCAAACAGGCCAAACATTGATCAAACTGAAATGTTTTTACATTTTGTGCATTTTCATCTAAAATTCAAAAAGTGTTCAAGTTCGAAATTTTGTTTGGACAGCCCTAAAAGTAATTCTTTATCATTAGCTGGATTGTTTTCAGCCTGGCTTTAGACAAAGATATTGGATGTCTTTACTCAGTGTGGTTTAAATGTCACTGTTTGTTGAGTTTGGGTTGTTTTGCTGTGTGTCCAGACATCGATGAGTGCGCATTCTCCAGCTACATGTGCCAGTATGTGTGTATTAACAGCCCCGGTGGATATTCCTGCATCTGCCCAGAGGGATATCAGCTGCAGAGAACAAGAATGTGTCAAGGTATCGGCCTCCTCCTTCATAAAATATAACACTCGTCATTGCCTGGCCTCCTCTCTATCCATCCACACCCAGATATTTCACATCAAAACAAGATGGGCCAGGAATTCCCAACCACATGCTAATGGAAACATTGCAGAGATCACATTGGTTACACTTTATTTTAAGGTGTTCTTGTTGCAGTTTAATTATACATTTAAGAACTGAGTAAACTTAGTTAACAACATGTACTTACTATAGGGTTAGGGTTAGGGTTTGGTTTAGGGTTAGTTGCATGTAATAATTACCGTTATTGCTAGAGTGCATGTAACGTGTAACAAGAACACTAAAAATAAAGTGTTACCTTCATACTTGAAACAAAAAGGCTGTTTATCTCTTCTAAACAGAGGGAAAGATGTTCAGATAAAACTTATGTTGTGTATCTTGCCATCTGAATTTCCAGTAGCAATTATTCTGTAAAACTTCTGTAATTCAACACTTCTGACTGAAATGGGATATTCAACACAAAAATATTTTTTCTGGAGCGTGGAGCAAGTTGGTTGGCCTGTTGGAAGGCCTGTATTCTCATATATACAGTAGATATGACATATTGCTAATCACAGTCTTTTCTCTGGTATCATAGACATCAATGAGTGTGACACAGGCCATGAGTGTAGGGAAGATGAGATGTGCTGGAACTATTACGGAGGTCATCGCTGTTACCCTCAGAACCCGTGTCTGGAGCCTTACGTGCTGACATCGGAAAAGTAAGTCAGTCTTGTGTTTATATCCTAGTACTAGAGCTAGAGACGAAGACCACAGAAATTGACCAGAGACACTTAAGCATGAAAAAAAGAAGAGTAATATTCTTGCTTTCATTCCTAGCCGGTGTTCATGCCAGTCTGCGGGTGCATGTCGAGGCCTGTCGCAGTCTATTGTTTACAAATATATGAGCATTCATTCAGAGCGCACCGTACCAGCAGATATCTTTCAGATTCAAGCCACAAACATCTTCCCCAGTGCACACTACACCAAAACTATAAAAGATGGAAAAGATTTATTACATATCTTCATTAACAAACCTTTTATTTTTATTTTTGTATTTCTCAAACTGTTAAAGCCATTTCATTTGATATCTCTTTGACCAATCATGTTTTTGGCAATGGCCAACGTCTTTAAAGTGGTGGCTTTTTTATGGTTTTGAAGTACAAAGAAAACATTGTGGTAATTGTCAGTCAATGCAAGTCTTATGTTGACAAATTAGATATTTCTGGTCACACTGTGCATTCATTCTTTATCTCTTCTCACATTCAGTTTTAACACAGTTTCTTGTTAGGCAAGGTCAGGCCTGATTTCTGTAGCACATTGCACACATGCAGGTAATTCAGTTTTCTTTCCTCAGTATCACATCATCAGATATAAATGTCTAAATGTAAAAATTTCTCTGTGTCAGTTGCTTTGGAATATCTGGAGAAAATAAGGAAAATGAGAAATAATCTGTAGGAAAACATTAGGCAAGAAATGAGCTCTGCCCTGATTGTTTCCCCAACACTGTGGTTATATAAGGGAGCCTGAAATTTTATATACAAAACAAGACAATGATACGTCATTCAAATTGCTGTAATTGAGTAAAAATTAAATGAGTGATAAATAATGAATTGAAAAGTACTTTCAGAACTTTGTCCACTGATTTCTTTTGGGATTTTTTCATTACCATACCTGTAGGTATGTTGAGTGAGGATAAATTTATCTTATGAATACCCAATGAAGTGCACATTTTACGAAGCACATAAAATAATGATCTGCTGGCTTACACTCATCTAGTCAGTGCAAACTGTTGTTGTTGTTGTTTTAAATGCAGATGTTTTGTTTTCACATTCAAACATAAAATATGCAGTTAACTAATCAGACACTATCAAGGATTACTAAGTCAGGTAACTAGAAAGCTGCAGGCAGTTGAGTTTGATCAGGGCTGGAGCTAAACTTGCAGAAAAGTGGATCTCAAAGGTCAGAGTTGCCCAGCCCTGATCTGTCCTAGCTACTCTACACTGATCAGCCACAACATTAATAGGTGAAGTGAATAACATTGATTGTATCATCACATGGTCAAGGGGTTTCATATATTAGGCAGCAAATAAACAGTTAGTTCTTGAATTACATGAGTTGAAAGTAGGGATGTGCGCGATGACTAATTTGACTGTCATTTAAACAGAAGTTTTGTATCCGACTAGTCGACTAGTCCAGTGGTTCCCAAACCTGTCCTGGAGGCCCCCCTGCCCTGCACATTTTGTATATAACCAAAACGGGACACACCTAATACCAATAAACACCTCATCAGTAGACACAACAACAACTAAATCAGTTAAGCCCCACCAACAACAAATACAAAATGTGCAGGGCAGGGGGTCCTCCAGGACAGGTTTGGGAACCACTGGACTAGTCTAAAAGCAAGAAACCCCCAAAAGATGGTACGAAAAAAATAAAATGTTGTGCGTGCATGTATATAATAGAATACTTTGAAATACTTTATTTATGAATCACACTGACAAATCCCTCAATGAATTCCGCTAAAATAGGTAACAATTATGCCGTACTCTTGCCTCGTGTTATCATCATTTAATTCTAGGCGGTAATAAAGAAAAAAATCCAATAACAAAAAAAAAAATAGAAGAGCACACACTCAACCTCAGCAAATGCTTATTTATTAAAATCAGCTGGGGAAAAGCAGAACAATGAAAAATCAATCAATAGCCTGACAGAATTCTTCATCTTCATATAACGTCGGCCAACATATTAAAACACAAGTCAAAAACAATAGGGAATTTTGTCAAACAATAGCATTAAAAAGGCTTCTAAAAACATATTTCGTCATGTAGGCTATATCATCTAAAAACAAAACGAAAAAAAAAGAAAGACAGGACCTGAGGCGATTAGGGTTTCCATCCAAAGTTGCAAATTTAACTTATGCGCAAAATTGGAATAATACATAAAACATTTGCGAACAAGCACTGTTTCCATCCAATGCATCAAAGTCACTTCCTGTTAAACTGGCACTAAATATCAGTAAGAAAAACTAGTAGAAATGAATATAATCATTTTTATATATGATAAATGACTTGCACCTCAGAGCGAGCAGACTAAACACAATAAATGATGTCATTGCTTTCGGAGGTGGATGCATGCTGCTGTTTGGGAATGCAGTCATGTAAGACATTATACAGAAATACTTAGATGACAGACTTTGCTCAGGCATTTCAGAACGACCATAACAAAATTTCAGATGCTGTGGAACGAGATCATGCAGTTCGCAAGTTATCCCGCCTCATAGCGCAAAGTCAAATATTTTTTATATGCACTTAGAGGAATGTATTCGCAAAATGCATTTCCATCTCCCATCATTCGCATTAATCCTTTTTCGCACAAGTCAAAAACCACCTCAAGCGAGCGTAAAATCTTAAGGGATTTTCATTCTAAATTTGGCATTTCCATCACTCGTTTCTCATTCGATACTTAAAAATGCGCATTAAACAGGGTGATGGAAACATATTCCTGCACTTGAAAAAACGCGCTCTGCAGGAACTGAAGTCGCGCACACAGAGATAACGAAAAGCAAGCCAACAGAATTTCGGAAAGCGCCTGGACATCACGCAGCAACCATCGAAGTGGGTCTTCGAGGAATAGACGCGTGGACGGGATCACAGTGGTGGTGGGCTGTAGTGAATGACATTAGCTGGCTTTGGCTAGTCTCTAAGCTAGACGGCTACGTGGCTGTAATGAATATGATTACGCATCGCTCCAGTAGAGTTATTGTGAGCCAATTTGACATTACACAGTTTACACAAAACTTTACAGTTTCCTTCTAATTCAAAATAATCCCACACCTCCCCTCCCCGTTGGATGTTCTGTGGCCCGAGGACGTGCCTTCCGGGAGGGGGGAGTAATGTCAGACTCTGGTATGTCTCGTCATCCCCTTGTCATGTCATGTGGGGGCAGTGCTGCTCCACCCCTCCCATCCTGATTCTCTCCTGACCTGGGACCCGGAATAGGTACCTGGGGGCAGTGCTGCTGGAGGCCTCCCATCCTGTGTCTGTCCTGAGGGACCTCCAGAGCGCCCAGCCTCCCCTCCCCATTGGATGTTCTGTGGTCCGAGGATTTGCCTTCCGGGAGGAGGGAGTAATGTCAGACTCTGTTCCGTGTTTTGTGTGTGTTTCTATGCCCATGTTTGGTCCTTCCCGTTCCTGTCCTTATCATTTGTTCCAGGTGTTCCCCATTTAGTTCTACTGATCTCAGGTGTGTCTCGTCATCCCCTTGTCATGTCATGTGTATATAAAATGTTCCCTGTTCTTAGTTCGGCGTCAGGTATTGTGCAATGTTTTCCTGAGTTCCTGAGTGTTATCCCATGTTGTTTCATTAAAAACTCCCACGTCTCCTTGTTTCCTGGTTCCCAGTGAAACCTGACACAAGGAAGGACAGTCAGTGAACCAGCATCAGGGTCATGGGCTCATTGATGCATGTAGAGAACAAATACTAGGCGGACTGGTCCGATCACACAGAAGAGATAATTTAGTATAAAAATGGGGGGGGGGGAACCCAACTTAATGCTGCCCATGATATAAAGATGTCAGAGCATACAGTGCATTACAGTTTGCTGCGTATGAATCTGCGTAAACCGGTCAGAGTGCCCATGACAAACCCTGTCAGCCATGAAAGCATCTACAGTGGGTACATGAGTGTCAGACCTGGACCATGGAGCAGTGGAAGAAGATTGCCTGGTCTTTTAGGTCAGGTGGATGGCCGTGTATGTCAACTGGGAAAGAGGTGGCAGAAGATTAAAAAAAATAAATAAAAAGGAACAAGGTTCTTCTGAACAATGTTGTATTGGGAAACCTGATGACAATGGCCACTTTTAGAAGGATAATGCACCCTGACACACTGCAAAAACTGTTCAGGAATGGTTTAAGGAACATGGCAAAGAGTTCAAGGTGTTGCTTTGGCCTCCAAATTCCCCAGATCTCAATCCGATTAAGCATCTATTGGATGTGCTGGACCAACAAATCCAATCCATGAATGCCCCAACTCACAAGCAGGACATAAAGGATCTTCTACTAATGTCTTGATGCCAGCTACCACAAGACACATTCAGATGTTTTTTGAAACATTAGAGCTGTGTTGACAGCAGGAGGGGGAGCTACCCACTGTATTTTACAATGTATCCTATGTCTACTAATACACTACTTTCTTTTTCTTTTGGTCCCTGGAATTGCCAGTCTGCTGTAAACAAAGCAGATTTTATTACTTCTATTACTAATCATTCAAGACTAAACCTCATGGCCCTGACAGAGACCTGGATCAAACCAGAGGACAATGCTACATCTGCAGCACGCTCCAATAATTTCTCTTTTTCCCACTCCCCCCGTCTGACTGGAAGAGGTGGAGGTATCTCTAATGATTGGAAATTTGATCCTTTACCATATCTGAGTAGCAACAGCTCCTTTGAATCACATTCAGCCACTATTACCCACCCGCTTAAAATCCATTTTATAGTTGTTTATTGACCCCCAGGACCACTAGGTAACTTCGTGGAAGAATTAGATGTGCTGCTCTCAACCTTTCCTGAGGATGGTACTCCCCTAGTTATGCTTGGAGACTTATAAACCTCATGCTGCAGATTTACACACTCTGCTTACCTCTTTTGATCTCAGGCAAATGTTAACTACGGCTACTCACAAATCAAGCAACCAACTGGACCTTATTTACACATGACACTGCTCATGTACTGGTTACTCCACAGCACACCTCAGATCACTTCCTCCTCACTCTTAACCTCAACATGGACCCTGACACAACACATACCCATCCACATGTCACTTTTCAACGTAACCTACGCTCACTCTCGTCCTCCCAGCTACCTGCTATGGTTTCATCTTTGCTTCCTCCCCCTTAACATTTATCATCTCTTGATGCTAACAGTGCTACTAGATACTAGATTCTGCTCCACTCTCACATCTTGTTTAGACACTGTCTGCCCATTGTCTTCCAGGCCAGCTCGTACCACCTCTTCTGCCCCTTGGCTATCTGATGTTCTCCGTGAGCCTCGTTCTAAGCTTAGAGCTGCAGAAAGAGTATGGTGTAAATCATGAAATCCTACTGACCTTAATGCTGTTATGATCCAGATGGGGATCGAACTCGGGTCTGACTCTTAAAGTTCTTTACTCAAGGTGAAAAAACTTCAAAAAACAAAAAAATTAATAATAATAAAAATAAAAATACAGTCTTAGAGACATTTAACAGGAATTTCCCACAGAGGAACTAAAAAAAGCACTCCTTGGTAGAAAATACAAAAAAGTAATCCAAACAGAAAAGCTGTCCTTAAATCTCAGGCAAGAGAGAAATCCAAAAAAAAAAAAAACACCTCAACAGAAGATAGGAAAATCTTAAACCACAAATCCTTGGCAGCATCATACTCAAGCAGACATCAGGACTGAACAAGAACAATAGGCAGTGAGGCATTTAAATAAGGTTGGCCATTAGGAGTGATTCAATACAGGTGTGCTACAAGTCTCTAACAAAATGGTGTTCTGGGATTGAAATTGTGCCATCCAGTGATGAACCCAGGGAATCTGAGGCAGAATATTACAGAACCCCCTGTTTTAAGAACTGCTCCTGATGTTCCCAACAGCTTGGGTAGAGTGTAGCAAATGAAGTCCTTAATAAGACTCTTGTCCAGTATGTGGTGAGCAGGGACCCAAGTTCGCTCTTCCGGACCAAATCCCTCCCAGTACACGAGGAACTGTCATTATCAACGAACCAGTTGAGTGTCCAGTAGACTGTGTATGCTGGCTGACCATCAATGATGTGTGGTGCTGGGGGTGACCTGGTGGCAGGAGACAGAAGGCTGTATTTGAAAGGCTTTAAGCGTGAGACGTGAAAGGTGGGGTGAATGTGCAAAGACTTGGGTAGCAGCATACAGTAGGAAACAGGATTTACTTTCTGTATAACCTTGAATGGTCCTATAAACTTTCTGCCATGGACGCAGAGTTGGTCCTGGTCTGCGCCAGAGTATGTTTGAAAGCCAGACTTTCTGCCATGGACGCAGAGTTGGTCCTGGTCTGCGCCAGAGTATGTTAGCGGAGCCGGGTGGGAGTGGACCGGCGTGATTTTGCCTGGAGCTAGGAGCAGATTTTTTGAAAGTTGGAGCATCAAGGTTTTTACTTGCTCCACTACGGCTACATCACAAGCACAAATTACGCTAACTCATGCATTAAACATAATTAGGGACAAGTGCGGGAGGTTAAAGCATGTTGTAAGTTGTACAGTTTGTTAATCTCAGCTCAAAACTAATGTGCTGCTACATTGCTGTATATGGACAGAGCACACAAACTCGCACATAACCTACAGATCGTGCACATACATGCAGGAATGAAGAAAAACAGAAAAGTTACAGCATATTCTTTCTGTTTCTGAAGTAACTACACTCAGCTTCAACATAGTAGAGAGAGATGTTACACAAACAAGTAATCTAAGCGATTTAAGCAGTCATCTTTTATGGACTTGGGCTAACTGTAGTGTTTCAATAAACCATGTTAAAACTATTCTTCTAGTATTATGCATTTATTTTTTGTTTAATATAATTTCTGAACAGAACTTTGATTTTTCAAGCATAGTGAAATAATTTAGGCACACAGTGAAGGCGGAGCGGTGTTTCTGATCAGTGGAGTGATGCATGGAGCGAGGAGCAGAAAATGGTGAACACGGATCGGAGCTGGAGCGGAGTGATTATTGAATGCTTGGAGTGTGGAGGGGAAATTGTTGCTGCTCCACTCCGCTCACATACTCTGGTCTGCACTAATGGTTGGCCCGTTGCTGTTGTAGCTGTGAAGTCTTTAAGAAGCACAGCCAGGGCTTTCCTCCATACCCTGCGGCACCATTGAACCAGATGTTGGGTAGCTGGGACTCCCACCTCAGACTCCTGCTCAGAAAACAAAGGAGGCTGAAATGCATTTTGACACTCAAAAGGTGACATACCCATTGAGAAATGGCAAAGAGTATTGTGTGCAAATACTGCCCAAATTAGGTGTTTACTCCAGGACGTTGGGTTAGACCAGGCATCTCAAGGTTGTCTCAATCTCTTGGTTAGTTCGTTCTGTCTGTCCATTAGACTGGGGTTGAAACCCAGATGATAGACTGGCTGTAGCCCCAATCAGCTGGCAGAAGGCCTTCCAGAACCTGGATACAAACTTAGGACCACGGTCTGACACAACATCTTGGGGAAAACCATGCAACCTAAAGACATGCTGCTAAACAATCTCAGCAGTTTGTGGAGCTGAAGGAAGTTTTGGCAATGGTATAAGGTGGTAAGCCTTTGAAAATCTATCCACCACTACCAAAATCACTTTGTTACCTTGTGAATGTGATAGGCCCATTAGAAAGTCCATAGAAATATGTGACCATGGCCGAGCAGGAACAGGGAGGGGTAGCAGGAGACCTTGTGGGTGGGATCTGGAATCCTTATGCTGAGTACAAATGGAGCACGCAGCAACATGTTGTCCGCAGCAATCTTAGGCCACCAGAAACGTCTGCAAATGAACACTAGGGTCCTACTAGCTCTTGGGTGGCATGCGATTGATGAGGAATATCCTCACTTGCAAAACATCAGAGCGCACGGTTTTAGGTACAAAAAGATGGCCTGGAGGCCCATTACCTTGATCAGCCTTCTGCTGCTGTGCTTTTCTAACAATGGACTCTATTCCCAATCTGACTGGTGCCACAATCCTGGAGGGGGGAATGATCCTCACCAGGGTTGAAATCATGTTGGGTAGATCAAACTGCCTGGAGAGAGCGTCAGGCTTTTGATTCTTTGAACCTGGTCGATAGGAGATAACAAAATCAAAGTGGTTAAAGAACAAAGCCCATCGGGCCTGGCGAGAGTTAAGTCTTTTGGCCTCTTGGATATAGGCTAGATTCTTGTGATCTGTCCATACAACAAAGGAGTGTTTGGCTCCCTCCAACCAGTACCTCCATTCCTCCGTTTGACCGCTAATAACTCCCTGTTACCAATGTCATAATTTCTTTCCGCAGATGAGATATTATTTGAAAAGAAAGCACATGGATGCAATCTGTTGTCTCTTATGACACGCTGGGTAAGTACAGCTCCCACTCCTACCTCAGAAGCATCCACCTCCACTATGAAGGGCAACTCAGGATCTGGGATAGTAAGTGCTGGGTGCTGAGGTGAATCTGTCTTTCAGTTTGCAGAAAGCCTTTTCAGCCTCTTCTGTCCACTGGAAACCCTTAACATTCTTGCTAGTGAGAGCCATAAGTGGAGCAGCAATTGCACTGAAATTTCGAATGAACTTTCAATAGAAATTGGAAAAGCCAAGAAAAGGTTGTACCTGCTTGGCGGAGGTGGGCTGAGACCAATCTCTAACTGCTTGGGTCTTTGCAGGGTCCATCTGGATATGATCTTTAGATATGATGAAACCCAAAAACGAAACCTCTTGAACATGAAACTCACTCTTCTCCAGTTTGGCAAAGAGATGGTTTCTTAGGACCTGCTGGAGGACCAGGCGAACATGCTTCCTGGAGGTTCTTGGAAAAGATAAGAACATCATCCAAGTATGCAAATACAAATCTGTTCAGTATGTCTCTTAGCACATCATTAATCAAAGTCTGAAATACTGCAGGAGCATTTACCAAATCAAAAGCCATGACTTGATACTCATAATGGCCAGTGGGTATATTAAAACCGGTCTTCCACTCATCACCAGTACGGATGCAGACCAGATGATACAGTACATTGTGAAGGTCCAGTTTAGTAAATATAGTAGCCCCCTGAAGCAACTCAAAGGCAGTAGACATCAATGGAAGAGGATAACAATTCTTCATGGTAATCTTATTGAGACCCCTGTAATATATACAAGGTCGGAGCCAACCATCTTTCTTATCAACAAAAAAGAAACCAACTCCAGCTGGTGATGTTGAGGGGCGTATAAAGCCAGATGCCAGGGACTCCTGTATATAATCCTCCATGGCCTTCCTCTCTGGTGCTGAAAGGGAAAACAATCTCCCTCTTGGAGGACACATTCCAAGTCGATGGCACAATCATAAGGTCTGTGCGGTGGCAAGGATAAGGCTTTCTCTTTACTGAATACCTCTAACAGGTCTGCGTAGTCAAGAGCAGTGTTTCCAAAACCTGTCCTGGAGGATCCTCTGCCCTGCGCATTTTGTATGTCTACCTAATCAGACAAGTTCTTGCAGTCTCTACTAATGAGCTGATGAGTGGAATCAGGTGTGTTAAATAAGGGAGACATACAAAAGGTCCAGGGAAGGGGGGCTTCTAGGACAACTTTGGGAAGCAGGAAGAACCATTCAGTTAGGCTCATCAACCATAACTCCTTCAAAAACAATTAGAAACCTTGGAGTTGTGACTGATGATAAGCTGAATTTCTCAGACCACATTGCTGAAACTGCCCGGTTCTGCATATTTGCTTTATACAACATTAGGAAGATCAGGCCCTTTATTTCAGAACATGCAACACAACTCCTTGTTTAAGGTCTTGTTCTGTCCAGGCTGGACTATTGGAATGCTCTCTTGGCAGGTCTTCCAGCCACTTCTATCAAACCTCTACAATTAATCCAAAATGCAGCTGCAAGATTAATCTTTAATGAGCCAAAAAGAATGCGCATCATACCTCTGTTTATCAATTTGCACTGGCTACCAGTAGCTGTTCGCATAATATTCAAGGCATTAATGTTTGCCTACAAAACCACTACTGGCTCTTCGCCACTTTAACCTAAATTAATTACTTCAGAGTTATGTGCCCTCTAGAAGCTTGCATTCTGCAAATGAACAACGCATTATTGTGCCATATTGTGCCAAAGAGGCACAAAATCACTTTCTGACTTTTTCATTAACTGTTCCCCCCTGGTGGAATGATCTACCAAACTCAATCCTAGCAGCTGAGTCCTTAGCCATCTTCAAGAAACGACTAAAAACACATCTGTTCCAACTTTATTTGACCCTTAACTCTAGCACTTTCTATTTTATTTAAATTTTACTTTATCAATTTATCTTCTTTTTTATATAAAAAAAGCTTTCTATTTTGTCTACTTGTTTTTGCATATATATAGTGAAAAGTCACGACAATTGCGGTTATTATGGTAACCCATACTCGGAATTGGTGCTCTGCATTTAACCCATCCAAGTGCACACATACAGTAGTGAGTAAGGAACATACACACACACACCGTGAACACAACCTGGATCAGTGGGCAGCTATTTGCTCCAGAAGCCGGGGAACAATTGGGGATTCAGTGCCTTGCTCAAGGGCACTTCAGCCATGGGTATTGAGGGTGGAAGAGCACTGTTTGTTCACTCCCCCCACCTACAGCTCCTGCTGGCACTGAGATTCAAACCTGCAACCTTCGGGTTATAAGTAAGATTAACTAACCATTAGGCCACAGCTACCACAATATATACTGACTGGCCACTTTATTAGGTACACCTTGCTAGTACCGGGTTGGACCCCTTTTTGCCTTCAGAACTGCCTTAATTCTTCGTGGCATAGAAGCTTTCAACAAGGTGTTGGAAACATTCCTCAGAGATTTTGGTCCATATTGACATGATAGCATCACGCAGTTGCTGCAGATTTGTCGGCTGCACATCCATGATGCGACTCTCTCGTTTCACCACATCCCAAAGCTGCTCTATTGGATTGAGATCTGGTGACTGTGGAGGCCATTTGAGTAAAGTGAACTCATTGTCATGTTCAAGAAACCAGTCTGAGATGATTTGAGCTTTGTGACATGGTGCATTACCCTGCTGGAAGTAGCCATCAGAAGATGGGTACACTGTAGTCATAAAGGGATGGACATGGTCAGCAAAAATACTCAGGTAGGCTGTGGCATTTAAACAATGCTCAATTGGTACTAAGGGGCCCAAAGTATGCCAAAAAAATATCCCCCACACCATTACACCACCACCACCAGCCTAAACTGTTGAGACAAGGCAGGATGGATCCATGCTTTCAAGTTCTTTATGCCAAAGTCTGACCCTACCATCTGAATGTCGCAGCAGAAATCGAGACTCATCAGACCAGGCAAAGTTTTTTCAATCTTCTATTTTCCAATTTTGGTGAGCCTGTGCAAATTGTAACCTCCGTTTCCTGTTCTAAACTGACAGGAGCAGCACACGGTGTGGTCTTCTGCTGCTGTAACCCGTCTGCTTCAGGGCTTGACGTGTTGTGCGTTCAGAGATGGTATTCTGAATACATGGGTTGTAACAAGTGGTTATTTGAGTTACTGTTGCCTTTCTATCATCTCTAACCAGTCTGGCCATTCTCCTCTGACCTCTGTCATCAACAAGGCATTTTCGTCCACACAACTGCCACTCACTGGATATTTTCTCTTTTTCGGACCATTCTCTGTAAACCCTAGAGATAGTTGTGTGTGAAAATCCCAGTATATAGGCAGTTTTTGAAATACTCAGACCAGCCCGTCTGGCACCAACAACCATTCCACGTTCAAAGTCACTTAAATCCCCTTTCTTCCCCATTCTGATGCTCAGTCTGAACTTCAGCAAGTCATCTTCACCATGTCTAGATATCATGTCATGCCATCTGATTGGCTGATTAGCAGTTTGTATTACCAAGCAATTGAATAGGTGTGAATAAGTGGCCAGTGAGTGTATATACATATATGTGTGTGTGTGTGTGAGACTTGTAATTTGCACTTACATATTGTTGCTCTTTTGTTAGTTTTGATTGCTTCTATTTTCCTCATTTGTAAGTCGCTTTGGATAAAAGCGTCTGCTATAAATGACTAAATGTAAATATGTAAATCTATTTGATATTTGGAGCTACTGTATGTTGGTACAGTATGTTGTAATCATGTACCACATAATTGCATGTGACATATGGAGATATGTATTTAACATATACTAAATACAGGCAGGGTCTTTAAAAACAACTGGCTCACAGCTGAATTAGGAAGACTATGTTCTGACAAATAAAATGCTTATAACTTCCTTAAAAAACTAGGCTGTATCTTTCAAGGCTGTGGATTGAAGAGTGCTCTACCACTACCTCATGTCTGCTTGTTAATTTCGTCAGTCTGCATGCAAATAATGTAGATTTTGATTAAAGAAAGTCTAACTACACTTATTTCACATCACCATCATTGAGGAAATTTGATGATATTTTTGGGGATATCTCGCTGTTTTGCAGTATGTCTGATTTCCATGTATTTGTCGTTAATTGCATTAGCGGATCAGCAGTGTTGGTGCGATGCTGGTCTTGACCAAGTCCCTGGAGGGCCCTCAGGAGCTGATCGTTGATCTGGAGATGATCACTCAACACACAGTGATGAACTATCGCTCAAGCTCTTTACTACGGCTCACCATCATTGTGGGACCCTACCCCTTCTAACACTACTGCTGCTTCACACATTTATATATATCCAGACTGCTTGCATTAAAGTTACACGCAGCGACGGTTAGATGTTATAAACTGCTGACTGTTCTAATGTGTCTTTGTCTTGCAGTCATAAAAAAAATAACCTGAATCTTATTCAGGGCTCCAGACTGCCACTAAAATGGTTGCCAATGTGACAAAAAATAACATTTTATGTTGATAATTTAAAATCTAAAAACTTTATTGGTTTTGTCATATTTCATCATCGTCTGAGGCCAAGTCGCATGGAGAGATGGTGTTGAGAGGATATTTAGTGTGATGGATCTCCTTGATCAACCACTGAAAAGTATTCATCAACAGAATAGAATGGATGCTTTTGAATGAATTTCTACTGTATATGAAGGATGGGTGATTGTTAGTCACACACAAGTACAGCACATTTACCAAAAGCATCATCTTATTGTGAGTTTATTCACATTTGCAAGTAAGAGCTCTGCTTGCTTTCAGAGTTTGTCAGTTAAAATACTGGGGACCGTTTATAGGTTTGAAAACAAACATCTCAAACCGTTAGACAGCCTCTGCATCATGAACTGATGTGGTGGGAATAACACGACTGGTGCCATGCTTCAATATAAATGACACACATTTCCATTACTAAACTATAACCATTACTAAAAATGAGCAGTTATGTTCTGTAACAGTTTCATATCAAATATAAATTGGGATTCTTTTTTAATCAGAAATTTGTAAACACATTGACGAAAACTCATTTAAGCCACATCACAGGAAATTCACATTTTTAAATCCTTCAACAATTGGCACCCTTTAATTCCATTCCAAAATTCTTTCATTTGATTGTAATCAACATTATACTACAAATGCTTAAATTTGCAGTTTCAAATCTTGCCTGACTGACAGGCTTTTATTTTTTATTTTTTTATCGGAGGCATATCAGTAATAATGGTGTGTTTGGTCTTTTCAGAGTGAAATAACATCAGATAGATTACTGCAGCTGCTTCACCAAAACTAATCAGAGATTACATTTAATTGCAAGTTATAGGGCAGATCTTAAATGGAGTATATAAGCGGTTAGGCATAAATTTGTAATAATGATCTTGAAAAAAAAAAAAAAAAAAAGTAAATTCCTAAGTACATTCTAATTGTCCGTTGTCATTTTTAAGTCTGGAGCCCTGCTAATTTAAGAACAAGCATTTACTCAGTGCCATGTCATATTAAATGTTCCTGCAATTGTTTGCACTTTCATTCATTGATCTGAAGGTGTACGTGACTGAACGACTCTACTGTATGAACAGCTTTCTTTTGCTGACTATTGCTTAACTGTTGTCAGCAGACAGTACTGTTTTGCACAGTAATGTTGAGTTACATCTACCTAATTTTTTTATTTTTTTTTGAAGGGGCACAAATTTTGGAGTCCTTTCTATCTAACCCGAACCTGTAAATTTTGGTCACTAATAGATATAAGATCTTTCAGTTGATGTGTATTTTGTCAAACAGAGAAAGTGAAAGTAGTGACCTCTGGCCAGCCCCCGGTATGGGTATCATATGTTGGTTTATTACATTGCTAACCTATGTTTTGCACTGATGACATGAAAATAACCTGATTCTAGCTGTGCAATTTCTCATAATTCATCTGCTTTCAAATAAATAGGCTTCAGCCTGACATTACTCACTAGCTGAAACACAGATATCTCAGAGCTTCTAACAAGGATGAAAAAATAAAATGTTAATATCCTGTTATAGAACTTTTGGTCTTTAATAAAATGACCTTGGTTATTTGTACGCTGAACAAAAACAGTTAAAAATAAAGTGAAATACATCTGTTATCTTCTCAAATGTTTTTTTCTTCCCCCCATGATTTTTTTCCTTCATATAATTCATATAATGTTATAATCACTTCATGTTTATCTAAAAACCAGCATGGGACCCAACACACCTTCCTGGAGTTTCTAATAATCCAGAAGACATTGATTAGCTGGGCCTACATAATATCTTAGCACTCTTTCCAAGCAGAAAGAAAAACTAATTTCATCCCGAATCACTGAAAAATTACCGCTTGCAATTTGACAATATAAAATGTTTAAGATTCTGGAAAGTCTTTATGTAAAGTTAGTATCAGTGTCTCCAAAATGTAGGAATAAAAAATGCATGCATAAATGTATCCATTAGAACAACATCACCGTTTCATCATGTGGTGATAAGAGTATTTCTTCATCGCTTTATAAATATCTTTATCTTGTTGAAAACAGTACTGACTTTGGTTGTACTGTTAGTAGTTAATACGGCTCAAACAAACAGGCAAACACTACACTACTCGGACTGTCAATGTGTATTTCAAATTTCCAATCTGCATATCAAATATTTCACCCAGCTGCCACATAAAAATACAGTGTTTACAAGTTGAGAAAGCAGTAAACAAGATGTCACATTCATTTGAGATGAACATTAATAAATAGAATAGCACGTATTTCAATGAAAGTACAGCAGTCACAATGTAAAAACACAACAGAAATTTATGAGTGCAATGAGAAGATCATGTAAAAGATAACTTTGGATAATTTCAGTTACGGTTCCTAATTAATGGCACCATCATGCAAAGAGTCTTCATGCTGAGAAGAGGCGGGTGAATCTGACGAAAACCTCCTAGTCATATTTCACTCCAAAATCAGATACAAAAAGAGATATTAAAAAAAAGAAGCCTATTTATTATCGTTACAAGTCTTATGCCTGGCGACAATATTTCTCCTGAAGACTTAGCAATTATTACTGTATTACAATACAATATATATATATACTGTATATATACAGTCTAGAGCAGTGGTCACCAACCTTTTTAAGCCCAAGATCCCTGACCTCAGCTTTTATGAACAACAAGATCTACCAATTGAAGAATTTATAGAAAAAGACATCCCAGATTGTAATTCCAATTTGAGTCCTTTTATTTAGTATTTTAATTAGTGATGCACTAATCATAGCCGATTCAGAATCAGATTTTTTTTTTCTGATACTGATTTTTTAAACAAATTTATTTATTGGCTATTTGCTTTATAAAAAAAATAAATTAAAAAAAAACGGCCTTAAACAAAAATATCTGTAACCATTTGAAATTAGAGGCAACCACTGTATTTTCACAATCCAAACAAAGATGCTTCACACATGTTGCACGAGCAGTTGTTTTTGATTGAACCCTTATGCGTTGTTGGGGACGTTTTCATTCACTAGGGGGTAAAGTTGAGTCTTATTTTTGCCACAACTTTCCCTGTGTTTCAGCAAATTGAATGATTTTTGGTGACAAATCTTATTTTTCACATATTTTAGGAAAATGCTTTGAAAATTTTCAAAAACTCAAAAATACACTGTGGGCAAATTCACTACCCTTTCGTTATGTTCGTGGATGAAAACATCCACTAAATTAAACTGCTGTAAAAATGTATCAGATAAATATTTTTTTTCTAAATTTTTTTTGTTATAAATCTATTAATCAACCTCAGTCCTGATCAAAAATACCAAATGTTAAAAAAAAATCCAAGATTTTAACTCTTTAATTACCAAGTTCATAAAATGATGTCACTGATTTTGGGGAAAAAAAAACACACAAATGACATATTTTCAATATAAAAAGTGATTGTGGACTGGATATTTTTTTTACCTTTTATCACAGTCTTGGGGATGTCAAAGATTAGTAACAACATTGGCTTTGATGCATTGTTAGTTTTTGTGCAGCATTAGATTTAAATTTTTTCTCCCTCATTTATGGTTTGTGGCTGTTTTTGCCCCATTGACTTTCATTATAACGACATTTTTTTGATTGCAAAGCCATGACACCATAAAAATCATGCATTCTTTATTGTTTGTGGTTTTCCCTTTTGGGAAGAGGTTAAATTTGTTATTTTTACAGTTGATCACTAGGTGGGACCATTAACCCTTTAGATAGGCCTGTGCAAAAAAACAAAAAAACAAAAAACAAAAAAAAACTAAGTTTCAAGAATCTCACACACACACAAACACTATAATTTGCTGTTATACTCCATATAACTCCATATTACAAGCCAGAAACTAAGCATTTTTTGCACAGGCCTATCTAAAGGGTTAATGGTCCCACCTAGTGATCAACTGTAAAAACAACAAATTTTACCTCTTCCCAACAGGGAAAACCACCAACCATCAAGAATGCATGATTTTATGGTGTCATGGCTTTGCAATCAAAAAATGTTGTTATAATGGAAGTCACTTGGGCAAAAACAGCCACGAACAATAAATGAGGGAGAAAAAACTAAAATCTAATGCTGCACATGTTGTTACTAATCGTTGACATGCCCAAGAATGTGATAAAAAGTAAAAAAAAAATCCAGCCACAATTACTTTTATATTGAAAATAAGTCATTTTGTTTGTTTTTTCAATTATAAACGCAACACTTTTGTTCTTGCCCCAATTTTTCATGAGCTGAACTCAAAGGATCCAAGACTTTTTCTATGTACACAAAAGGCCTATTTCTCTCAAATACTGTCCACAAATCTGTCTAAATCTGTGTTAGTGAGCACTTCTCCTTTGCCGAGATAATCCATCCACCTCACAGGTGGCACTTATGAACCAGCCGCGTTATATCATTTCCTTGGTTACCTCCAGTGTTTGAATTGTAAAAAAAAAATCAGGGGGGATGGTATGGGTATGTCGGTCCTGTAGCTAATTTTAAATAATAATTACAACATTTCTCACAGTTTTTAAAAAGTTTTTTATTTAATTCAAAATTAGCCTTATTAAATTAACTATTATTAATAAACGTTTTTTACCTTCTTGTGCATGAAATGGGGGACTTTTTGGTCAATATTGATAATTAAACAATATTTTGCTAAATGTGCTTTTGTGCTGAAACCTTGGATGGTTTAGGCCTGTCATGATTAAATAATGATGACAATAAAACCACCAGTAAGTGGCAGCAAACCCTTGTTTTGATAAATTATTTATTAAATTGTTCAAAACAAACGACTCAAGCAAGCCTGCATCCCAATGTACATAATATCCATCCTAAATTATATGTGTTGTTAGTGTCAGGATTATGGAATGGTCTGTTTGTTTTTGCCCCAGTGACCCAGTTTTGTCTTTCATTTGATTGTTAATTTGATCCCAGGTGTGTCCTGCCTTTAAAAACCCTAGTCCTTTCAGTTCAGTTTTGTTGGGTCTACCAGTCAAGTACATGTGTCTTCCTCCTGTTCTCCATGTTGGATGTTACCCCTGTGTTGGATTAATAAAGACTCTATCGATTATCCTCGGGTCTGTGTTCCTTCTGGCAGCGTAGTGTGACAGAAGACCTGACCTATAAACAGTTTATTCCGCGTCTCCCCTCTGTTTGTTTTCTGTTTTTTCCTCAGTTTTATCTTTCCGTTGTGTTCTATGGATCCCTACACTCGCCCAGAATTCCTCCTCCTACTGCTGGAGCAGGGGAGGCATTCACTCAAGGGTCATACCAGACTGTTTCTGACCATAGCCCATCTTCCCACCTACCCGGACGACGCGCTCTGCTCGTTCTATGACGCAACCCTCAACCAGAGCACCATTGTCTGAATATGGAAAAACAAAGAAAAAGAAAAACAAAGCAGAGTTGCACTTTATTCAGAGGTAAGAGGAGAAGAAAATTGCCATCGAAACTTTTCGAGATTATGTGCATTTTTCTTTATCAATGCCCCAGTAGATCCTGAAAATAACAGAAAAATACAGTACAAAGAATGGAAAATTGTAATGCATTTTTGTACTTATTTTACTGTTATTTTTGGGATCTACTGGGACAGTGATAAAGATCTATATTATCTAGTCGACCGCGATCGACAGGTTGGTGACCACTGGTCTAGAGAATTGAGTCCTAAAACAAGCTTCATTTACTTTAAAAAATCAAAGTCTTTCTTTTTTTGGATTTCAGAATTAAATATGACCTGGATGTGTTCTTCATGAGATCCATTGAGACACTCTGTTATCAGTGTCCTCAATTGTCCCAGAGAAGCAACTCAGCTACTCAAGTCAAGGACCAGGTGTTCATATATACGTGTTTGCCCTTTAAAACTAGAACCAAGAAGGAACTCCCTGTTGTCAATAAACACCAGAGAAAAAGCCCTGGGTGCTTGAATATTCAGTTCCTGGAATTGAATAAACTGTCTTTTGTTTGCATCACAGCGATAGACCCGAGTAAAGGCATAGTCGGTGCCCAGGATGACATACTGCTAGTTGCCTATCGAGAACACCTGGAAGACCATGGACCCACGAGAGGCCATGGTCTGGATCTCACTGAACATGCTACCATTCCATTTCATCACTTTGGAGTTGCCAATGAAGCGGGTCTGACATATGTACAGCTCACTCTTCACAGTGAAGTGTTTGACCGCGTACACATCCTCCATTTCTGGGATATCCATACGCCGTTCAAACTGCTTAGTGGTCTTGCTCCACTGGTAAATGACCAGCCTTTGAGAGCTGCTGTACAATATCAGATGAGGCTTCCCAGAAATCTCTAGATACTCCACATGTGTGTCGCAGTGCCAGGGGTGCAAAGACTGATGGGAGTAGAAGCCATTGCCGTTCCATTTATGAATAGTTGTGGAGCCGGCTTTGGAGCTGTCGGCAATGATGAAGAAAGACTCTCCGCTGACGTGGAAGATTTCCACGTCATTTGGCTTTCTGACTTTCAGAATGCCAACATCTTGGATTTCGATGAATTTGTTTGCAGAGACATCTCGCTTGAAGATGTGTGATCTGCCAAACAGTTGGGCTACTATAATGAAGAGTTGACCATCAATGACTATAGGTTTGCAGATGACAGTTGAAGTTAGGCCTGGACGATTTTTTCTAAAATCATAAATAGCAATTAATCGAACAAGTTACCTCGATTACGATTCACGAGTTCACACTTATATAATTAGCTGAAGTATTATAATGCATATTTGGTGTGCTGTCCGGAGGGAGGGCTCCGAGCTCGGAGTTTGGCCCGAACCCAGAGTACTCCCCCCTATATAGAGGTGTAAAATGAACTCTAAGTGGAGGAGATGGGGTGGAGGTGGGATGCTGATAAACCGTCAGTCGATAGGGGTAAGTCAGCTGTATTTATACCCTAGTGTTGATTATCTTAAGTGTGCTCCACCTGTGCTAATTAGGCTAAGTATCTGACGTGAACCTTGTTAATAAAACATCATTTCACAAGTTCACACTTACATATAATTAGCTGAAGTATTATAATGCATATTTGGCGTGCTGTCCGGAGGGAGGGCTCCGAGCTTCGAGTAAGTGCTGTTCTCGCTGCGAGACCAAATGCTCGTTTTTTTTGTTTTCTCTCCCCACAGGTTAATTAGGTTGTTTCTTTGTGGTAAACCTTATGTGTCTATAATCAATAGTCATTTAGGTACATAGTTGAAAACATTTTCTCGCAAATCAATCTTTTTCATCCGTTTATCTGAGTGAAGTGTAATTTAAAATACAGGAAAAAATACTCGCGAAATTAGGAAATCTTAGAAATTTCTTTGTATTCTATGCCGTTTGCGACGTGGCTAAAATAATATCAAGATCCTTGTGTCACAACATCGTTTAACAACTTTCAGCAACCAACGACACCTTTTAGAGACTTACCTAAAACTGTATTTGCAACACAGCCTGTGCCGCTAGCACAAGAGCTTGAGGCCCGGCTGCATGATGACGAGCCACGGTAAAAGGTTGAGTCGAAGCGGGATGCCTGCTGCTGCGAGCCAGCGCTTGAGGAAAGCCGGGTTTTGTGCGCCGCGGGGCAATGGAGGTGTCGAGCGAGACGAGTTCGAGGCCTTGCGAGTTTTGCCCGATATATTGGCCGCCCTGTTGTTGTGGATTTAAGAGTGAGGTTTGGCGGATTGCTGGGAGACTAATGACTTAAATCGTACAGATCCGCTTTGTTAACCTTCGCGAGGATGGAGCCGTCGGAATTAATCGCAGTTTGCCTCAGGATTAAAAGGGGTCCACTTCCCGACTGGAGGAATTGTAGGCACGGGCAAAAGATAAAAGGACGCCAGGGAAAAATTGGAAGTGACGCCAGTAGAGGCGAGGTTAATCCTCGGTGGCGTGTGGCTGGTCTAGCAGAGCGGCTAGACATTATAGACCTCGTCTTCTAAATAGGAGAAGCTGAGTCTGCCATATAATGGCAAAAGGTGCAAACCGAATGCTGATAAACCATCAATGGATAGGGGTAAGTCAGCTGTATTTGTACCGTAGTGCTGATTATCTTAAGTGTGCTCCACCTGTGCTAATTAGGCTAAGTATCTGACGTGCTCCTCCTGAACCTTGTTAATAAAACATAATTTATTGAACGATTATTTAAAAAATAAATAAAAAAATTATCATATTTCACTGGCAAGGCTTATAGTGTACATATGTTCACTGTTATTTTTTCTAATGAAAGAGCGCATAATCCTATCTTTGTGATTCTAAAATAAGGAAACAACACACAGATAGCTATTAATGCTTATTTATTAATATTTCAAACAACTGAATCAAAGCATACAATGCTTGAAATAAAAATGTCTTATAAAAAAGTAATTTAAGTTTTAATGTAAAAAGTTTCCTAAAAATGTAGAAAATAAAGAACTTTTAAAAATAGTTATTTTTGTAAACAAAATAAATTATTGTAAATATTGCCATCTTAAGAGTAAAATATAACTCGTATCTCTTGTATACAAAATAAATTATTGCAAATATTGCCATCTTAAGAGTAAAATATAACTCGTATCTCTTGTAAGCAAAACAAATTATTGCAAATATTGCCATCTTAAAAGTAAAATATAACTCGTATCTCTTGTAAACAAAATAAATTATTACAAATATTGCCATCTTAAAAGTAAAATAATAACTCGTATCTCTTGTAAACGAAATAAATTGTAAATATTGCCATCTTAAAATAAAATATAACTTGTATCTCTTGTATACAAAACAAATTATTGCAAATATTGCCATCTTAAAAGTAAAATATAACTCGTATCTCTTGTAAACAAAATAAATTATTGTATATATTGCCACCTTAAAGGGGTCATGAAATGAGAAACCAAATTTGCCTTGATCTTTTGGAATATAAGAGGTCTTTGTACCATTAAAACATCCTGCAAGTTTCATAGCTTAAGACGTCCTCCCCATTATAAACGAGCCATTTAATTAATCAAGCTTTAAATACAGCTCGTTCTGGATCCATGGTAAGAAGTGACGTCACGGTGCGAAGTGACGTTCCAACCATTTGCATATGACCGCCTCCAGCACAAGACAACTACGCTCATTTCGTATCGTTGTCGCGCCCGTGCGCCTCACAAGTGTTCAGTCGACGGACAGCGAGTGGGTCTGTGTACAGGAAGGTTTTATCATCCAAACAGATGTGCTCAAACATATAAGGTTTTATCATTGCAAGAGCCATCGCTTCGAATGCATCACCCGCTACTAAACAGTTACGCTCAATCCGCAAATGTTCTGGCTGGGGATGTTGATAATTGATCCATAGGCACTGTCTTTAACCAATCATAACAGTGGGCGTTAACACTGAACTCTTAAAGGGGAAACAACCCAAAAACAGACTGTTTGAATCGAAGGATGAGAAACAGGGTGGGAAAATGTCATAATTCACTATATTTTAAAAGATTAAAAAAAAAAAAAAAACTATAGTAATACTATAATTGCACCTAGGGGACCATAATAATAAAATAAAAAAAAAACCATGTCATGACCCCTTTAAAAGTAGAAAATAACTTGCATCTCTTGTAAACAAATGTTAAATAATGCCATGTGCAAAAATAAGAGCAAGAGCAGGGCTTGGACAAGGCACCTCTGATGGATCAGCAGGCTGTGTATCTTGTGTGCTCATTGCATTATAGATGTGAATCTTACTCATGCTCACTGTATGTGATCTTCCTCTCAGGGATCTTGTCCTGTCACTCTCTATGCATGAGCATTTACTCCAGGTTCTTACTAAGAAACACTAACATGTTTACCTTTTCAGGTTTCAGGCAGGATCTGAGGCATGTAACAATGTTTCCTCCTGAACTGAAAACTCGTTCTGATGGGGAGCTAGTGGCTGGTATGCAGAGATACTTTTTTGCCACCTTACTTAGATTGGGGAAGTGTAGATGATGCTTTCCCCACCATTCCAGTGGATTTTCCTCACTATCAAGCACGGGGGACAACAAGTAGCTGCTCAGCTCTGCTTCTAGTTTTTGCTGAAGTGACAAAGTGGGTACAGTTGAAGGAGTTGCCTCACTTCCTTTGAAAAAACTTCTTAATGACCTCTTCTTTGCTTCTGATGAAGACGTAGAGGGCTGTGTACTCTCAGTGGTACTTTCACTGTGGACTGCAGCTGCTGACACCATCTCTGTTTTCACTTTCTCCTGAATGGTGGCGACATGGTGCGCAGAAATGTATGCTGTTTTAAATCTGGGATCAACAAAACTTCCGGTGTCCAGTAGCTCTTCTGTGATGGGGTCTCAGTACTTCCCCTTAAGGTATGCAAGGATGCTGGTTTTGATTGTTTTGGTCAGCTCCACGTTATCTTCCTCCTCAGCCAGCACTCGTGAACTGAGGATGTGTAGGACAGGCTTCACGAATGAAATGGTCACATACTCTTCGCCTGACAGGGCATGTGTGAACTCCATCAATGGGGAAAGAGCTCTGTTGACAGCCTCCAAGACATCCAAGTCAGCCCAAGATGGAATAAGGTGCCTTGATTTCTTATCATCAGCGAGGACCTGAGTAATGGCTTTCTTTTGCTCAAGGACCCTTGCAGTCATCATTTGGATCGATCCCCATCTGGTGACACAAGCTGTTTTTAGCTTGTGTTGAGGCTGGTTGAGCTATTGTTGCGCCTTCCCTAATGCCTTCTTCTTTTTCCAACTATAGGAAAGGGCACTGACTATGTTTTTGCACACCCTCATTGCTCGCACCACACGTTGATCTTTCATTGCATTTTCTGAAATAAACACACACACACAAAAGAATATTAAATTATTTATGGTTTCAGAGATTTACAAACTGTAGCTCTAGCTAAATTTATACAAGAGGAGAAACGCCTTATTAATCTGATATCATTTAAGCAGTTTAATAACACATCTACAGCTTTTTAAAATTTCTACTCTAATAATGACTTAATGTAGCGTTTTGTGACATTGTAATGTGAGGTTTACATTGTTTTATTGTTGTCACAATATTTATTTAGTGTGCTGAAGGACAATTAATATTTATATAGCACCCTTTTAAACACATGTAACAAAGTGATTCAGCACAGAAAAGTAAAAACACAAGTCATATAAAAACATTTAGACGTTAAAATGTATAATCTAAACAAATAAAGAATATAGCAGCCCGTCACCACCCACAAATTCCCAAATAGATTAAATATTATAGCATTGGTGCACTTACCGATTGCCAGGTGCAGCCTGTGTCCAAAACACTGCTGCCGTGTCCATCTGTTGAGCTGTGCAGCTTTGACAACATTAGCCAAGAGGGTCTCTTCTGTTAGTTCCCACGCAGAAAGCATATCTCTCAGGCCCTGTGCAATCATCTCTGACGTGTGATCGACTGGAAAATATGCTGTCTCAAGGCACCTGTTGTGCAGCTTCCATTCATCATCAATGTAGTGCAATGTAAGGCTCAAATATGGTTCCATCGTCCTACTTGACCACAGATCAGATGTGGCTGCAAAGTGCTTAACAGACTTCAGTTCAGCAGCTACTTTTTTACGACATGTTTGGTACATGTTTGGCAGCGCAGTTTGGGGAAAATATGGTCACGCTGGCACAGTGTATCTTCTGTCGAGTGTTCTAACGAGTTGTTTAAACCCACTGTGCTCCACTGTAGCTATGGGAGCCATGTCCTTCGCGATGTAGTAACAAATGGCGTCAGTTATTTCTTTCCATCTTCTTGAATCCTTTTCATATTGTGTAGCATTTGTAAATGCTTGTGTTATCGACACCTGCTTTGTGGAGGCAGTTGTTGCTGGGTGTTTGTCAGTCTCTCTCTTTTTTTGAGCCATTCACTGTTCATATTCGGTAATGTGATTGTGCTCCAAGTGTTGAAACAGATTGGTGGTATTACCTTTGGTCGCTATAACAGTTTTTCTGCAGTGTTTGCATTTGACTTGAGTTTGTTCGGTGTCATCTTTATTGAAGCCAAAATGTGTCCAAACGACGGACACTGCGTGTTTCTTTGGTACAAGCGGCTCCTCCTGTTGCTGTTGCTGAGTTGACTCTGTGTTTGAATTCTCCTCCATGTTGCTTCAATGTCGGATTATGTCGCAGACTGGACAGGGTGGAGTCACGTGACTACACACTCGGTAATAAGTTTTAAGGGGAAAGTACATTAACACACAGTGGGCGGAAATATTAATAGGATTAAAAAAACGAAATAACCGACTTGGAAAAAAATTACGTCGGTTATAGGCTCTGAGTTTCGGTTTCGATTACTTTTCGATTAATCATCCAGCCCTAGTTGAAGTGCCTACGGTGGAAAGATTTGAAGATTTTTTTTACAGCTGTATGAAACAAAGGCTTGAAAACCACCACAACTATGGAGTACCAACTTATTATGCCATAAAAAATCATTTTGCTGAACTACAGTTTGTGCTGTAAATGAAACTGAAACAGCTGAAACTGTCTGGAAACAGTATTGTGTGTATTATCATATTTAGATTTAGACATGTTCACAACATTTCCACTGCTATTTGCTTACTTGTGATATTATCTAAGCTCCTGATCTCCATTTGCACGTGATCCCATTCCATGAAGCTGCACCTGCCAATGAAAGGCTGGGCGAACACTACAAACTGGTCACCACCAAATGCAAAAGCCTCAACTGAAATGGATTGAAAGTCAAGAGACTTCAACAATGAAAAATCTGTAGAAAAAACAGACAGATATTAAGCATTTTTTCATTCAAAGTCAAGAAAACACAAAGCGGTCTGTAATATTACTAACCCGTTGTTATGCAATCAAATGACTGCGCCACAAGGTCATTGATCTTCTTGCCCTGGTAAGCTTCAGGGCCATTGCAGAAGATCTGATCCACAGTTACATTTGTATGAAACATCCAGTCGACTAACCACTTTAGTTTACAGTCACAGCTGAAAAGATTGCCTCTCAGATCCCTGGACAAACGCAAAGAGCTTCAGTCTACTGTAGACAATCAAGCTCTTAATTCACTGACAGTTATTTAAATGATGTTGCATTGCTAAATCATTATTCACTTGCGTACATACACTTTAGTCAAAGCTTCCATCCCTCTGAAAAGATCTTTCGGTAGTGTCTCCAAATTATTGTATGCCAGACTTCTGCAATAACATTCGTAAAAAATATTAAATGTTTTCATCACTACAGAGAAATGACCAATTTTTATGGTGTGCAAAGGTTTCATGAAGAATACAACCTAGATTGCTGACTGCTTCTTTTATTAGTGAAATAACATGAATAATCTACTAAGAAAACATTCCTTTTCTTAGTAGATTGTTTCACTTGTAAACAACAGATAACATGGATGAACAGAGAGCTGATCAACAACATGCCAACGGTATTATGCAGAAATACTCACAAATGTATTAAAGACTTGAGTCCTCTGAAGGCGAACGGCGAAATGGACTTGATTTGGTTATTTTCAATGAACCTGGGAGAAAAACAAACAAGTCATTCTAGTCGTCATACATGAGAATCATCATATCAACCGTTTCCTCTTGCAGTGAGACACTTACAGGTACTCCAGATGAGGAAGACCAAGAAACGCATCTTCATTTATAGAATCAAAGTCGTTTGCTGTGAAAAGTCTAGGAGAGATGATATAGGGTGAGTACAGGTGCGTGGGACAGCTCACACAGTGGGACACTGAGGGGTATTTGTCTTGTTTGGGATATCTTAGTATGTAGCCAATATCATAGTATATAGTAAAACGGTTTGAATTTGGTTATAAACTGCCTTGAAAAAAAAAAAAAGGTTTGAAGATTTCATATTTATTGTGATTTTAGACTACAATAACTGCAGAATGATGGAAAATGCTTAATGTGACAAAAATGTGTTTATTTATTTAAAAAAATCTGACTACATTGGATTACACAGTAAAAACCTAAATCAGGTTGAAGATTTTTAAAATAACAGCTGCACTTTCAATTTTTATAGCATATGGTAATTTACAAGGCATTATATTTCACAATGAAATATAAGTGTTAACAATGAGTTTTGTTAAAAAATTTGTTCACTTCACATTTGTTAACCCTCCACTTGTTCCAAACCTGTATGAGTTTCTTTCTTCTGCTGAACACAAAAGAAGGTATTCTGAAGAATGTTGAGGCACCATTGACTTCCATAGTATTTGTTTTTTTTTTTCCTACTATGGAAGTCAATTGTGCTCATCAACTGTTCAGACGCCAGCCTTCTTCAGAATACCTTCATGTGTTCAGCAGAAGAAAGGAACTCATACAGGTTTGGAACAAGTGGAGGGTGAGTGAATGATGACAGAGGTTTCATTCTGGAAGTGAACTACTCTAGTACTGTATATCTGATGCTCTGTGAAGATATTTATGTAATGTACACTTCATTTTAATAAATTATTTTATCCATGCACAGTTAAGGTTGCCTATTGTTTGGTGATTGTATTGTATGTTTAATGTTTACTGTTATAACAATATTATATTATATTATATTATATTATATTATATTATATTATATTATATTATATTATATTATATTATAGCAAGTCTGACTACATTTATGTCAGAGCAGTTTATGTGTATCAAAAGGTATTATGAACACCATTATAATGCATTACATGCTTTGTCTGATCAATACTCTCAGTGTGTGTCTTGTAGTGATGCTAATCAGTCTTACAGAAGATGCAGGGCTGGCGTGTGAATGAAACTCTCTTTAGGGATTTCATTAAAGCCGGATTTGACGAATGATCTGCAAATAAATAAATCAATAAATAAGCCAACCTCTGCACACAAACTGGAACCGAACCATAATTACTACTGATAATGACTGCCAGTGCTATTATCAGATGACTGCTGCGCTCACAGAGAGGTGACCTCCTCCGTAAAGATCCTCTATATTCACACAGTACTTTAACACAACTCCATTATCATCACAAAAAGGAAGCAAGACCGCGCTGCTGTGAGCCACGATCTCATAACGGAAAGAAATGAACGAAATGACAATGTATTGTTATTGTTTATATCCAGATTTGTGTTATCTGCACAAAAAGGACTCCAGTCCATAGAAACCCAATCAGCGGGCAGAAGCACAGCCAGCATCACTTGTGTAATTTAATGATTAAATAGAGATTTGTGATGCGGATTTCTCTTTGTATGTCAGGGGAAACACATTGAATTGATAGTTTTAAAATGTTTCAAGTATTTCAGTTGTTTGTACTTGCAAAAGAGATTTGAATGCGACTCAGTGACGGATCTGCTTCGTGAGCCTCACAGCGCCACCTGGAGGAAAAAACCCCGCGTGTCTCTGAGAAACCATCCACACTCAGCCAGTAACATGCATCCCTAGCTGACCGAGGCAGAAATCACAAGAGGATGGTGAAACAATAAACTTTGGTGTGTTATAATGATTTTTCTATACAGAAACAAACCAATTAATTTTGTTTTAAATGCAAATTTGTGTCAAGACTGCAGAAAGCAATAAACAATTTCCATTGACACAGAAATATAATCAGATAGTTTGTTGGTTTGACATGAAGCAGGAGGTGGGGGGTGATGAAATTTGATACAGTTTAAAAGGATGATTGTTCCAGTTCTACAGATCTTTCTGCTGTTCTGTGGGTGCAGATTATATTCAATCACATTGCACAATTATGGCTGACTTAAACATAGCCTTACACACACACACACACACACACACACATTTATTTATTTATATTTATAGGGCCCCCCCCCCTATAAAAAAAATAAAAAAAAATCAACGAGAAGAGGTTTAGTCTTTTGTAACAATATACACTACCGTTCAAAAGTTTGGGGTCATTATTATTATTTTTTTCTCTCTTTTCTTTTTTGAAAGAAGTAAATACTTTTAGTCAGCAAGAATGTGTTAAACTGATAAAAAGCGATAGTAAATACTTAAATTGTTAGAAAAGAATGAATGAATTTTAAATCTTTTTATTCATTAAAAAATCCTGAAAAAAGTATCACAGGTACCAAAAATGATAATAGACCAGCATATTAGAATGTTTTCTGAAGGATCATGTGACACTGAAGACTGGAGATATGGCTGATGAAAATTCAGCTTTTCATCACAAGAAATAAATAATTTAAAGTGTATTACAATAGAAATCCATTTTATATATATATATATATACATTATATATATATATATATATATATTAGGGCTGTCAAATGATTAATCACGATTAATCACATCCAAAATAAAAGTTTTGTTTACATAATATATGTATGTGTACAGGGTATATTTATTATGTATATATAAATACACAAACATATATTATATATTTAGAAAATATTTACATGTATATACATTTATATATTTATATTCTTATATTTTTATATTATATATAAATATATTTAATATATAAACATAACATATTCTTCTTAAATATATACATGCATGTGTGTGTATTTATATATACATAATAAATATACACAGTATACACACATATATTATGTAAACAAAACTTTTATTTTGGATGTGATTAATCGTGATTAATCATTTGACAGCCCTAATATATATATATATATTTAACAAGTAATAAAATAGTAATAAAATAAAGTAGTAATAAAGGATGTTGTGAAGAACTTGTAATAATATTTCACAATATTACTTTTTTTTGTATTTTGTATCAATTAAATGCAGATATATATATACATACATACAGAGGCAGGCTGGGGCAACAGTTCAGGCCAGAAATCTCACACTCATCCAGGCCATCCCATACACCAAACAATTTCTGAAACAAGGACAACCCTATTTTTTTAATGGCTGTCACATTATTATTATTATTATTTTTTAAATACTTAGGTTGGGGACATGCAAAATAATTAAAAGTTCTCACCTGAACTTCACATTCACTTCCTTTTCCTTTTCAGTCCAAGGGCAGTTCTAGACCCTTTTTAGGTTGGCTTCCCATCTGTCGTCACAGCCCCCCTAAAACTATAATATGTCAAGTCAAGTCATCTTTATTTATATAGCGCTTTAAACAAAAAAGATTGTGTCAAAGCAACTGAACAACATTAATTAGGAAAACAGTGTGTCAATAAAAAAAATGACAGTTAAAGGCAGTTCATCATTGAATTCAATGATGTCATCATCCAGCTCAGTTCAGTTTAAATAGTATCTGTGCAATAATTTACAATCAAGTCAACGATATCGCTGTAAATGAAGTGTCCCCAACTAAGCAAGCCAGCGGCGACAGCGGCAAGGAACCAAAACTCCATCAGTGAGAGCATGGAGAAAAAAAATTCTTGGGAGAAACCAGGCTCAGTCGGGGGGCCAGTTCTTCTCTGACCAGACGAAACCAGCAGTTCAATTCCAGGCTGCAGCAAAGTCAGGTTGTGCAGAAGAATCATCTGATTCCTGTGGTCTTGTCAATAATATGTCAATATGCACTTCTTAATAATGTTAATCAAACAACAAAAGAACCACTCATTAACTAAGTAACTTCTGTAGCTTTTCACAAGCACTATTAAAATTTCACAAGCATTATTAAGTTTAGATAATTTGTATCTTTGAATAATGTTCTGATTAGGATCTGAGGATGAAACAGGCTAGAGTCTCTTCATTTCTCCTGATATTTTCTAAATTGCCTAAATGACACAATTATTACAATAACAATCACATCATTACAATATTTTTTATAGAAAAATCCTGATACTGAACATGTTATTGCATTGAGTCATATTTCCCCTTATGAAAATTAACCGTCGTTAATTTTAGTAATGGTTGTGTTGTTGTCTGCCCTAGCTCCTTCTGAACCTATTATAACACGATGTGAATAATTGTCTGCTAAATTACTGCTGTAATCTTACAATAGATAATAATGATGTCCTTAAGCATACATTGTTTTGAGTGATGAGTAATGGGCTGCTACTGCTAGCAGGCTAGCAGTTTAATACTTAACCATGTAAACAAAGACACAACTACAGTAGGCTATTAACAGATGAAACTGACCTGCACTTGAAGTCCTGAGCAGGTCAGTAGTTTTGTGTCTCTGCTCCAGCTGCGTGCTTCCACTCCATTCTCCAGTCCCTCGCATCGATTTCTCTGATAGAAACCGTCTGGCGGAGGCTTAGAGCAGAAGTGTAGCGTTGCCAGTCACGACTGCTACAGTATTTCATGATTTATTGGAGATGTTTTTATCCAATGGTGAATTCCGAAATAATCGCTTTAGTTCATTCAGCAGGCAATTATATACATTAAAACAAACAAACAAGCTATCATTTGAGAGGCAATGTCAGCGAATTTAAAGCTTGATGACATTATCTACAATACATGAGATTAATAATTTATAATAATTTTAATTTAATGTGAGGAGCTAAATGTGAAAACAAAGACATGCTGTTAGCTTACTTTCCTTTTTGAAGTGGTGATATTCTTGCTTTGTAAATTTTTATGCGTACAGCAAATCTCCTTTTAAGAATAAGGTCAATTTCTAAGTGTTTATATCTAAAAAAAAAATAATCTCCAAAATGTTTTACACCATGCAGTAGTTTTGGATTTAACTATTTTTAGAGTTTACACTGAAGAAGAAGAAAAAAATGTTTTTTTAAGAGAAGTCATAGACTTTTTGTGATAGGTGGGATTCAGCTTACTGCACTTCTCCTTCATTCCTATGGTATCCGTAAATGGTGATTGATTGTCGCACAACTCTGACTGAAATTCAGTGATGTCAAGGCTGTAATGTGATTGGTTATTAAGGCACATGTGATCCAAGTTGACTGTTCCGATTTCTCCAATAGTAATTAATACAGACCCTCTCCTCTCCCAATAGTAAGACTATCTCTGTCTCCATGTGCACCGTGATGGAGCTAAAGTAGGGAGTAACCAAAAGGCGTCCCATGACAGTGCCAAGACAAAGGCCCACAGCAAAAACAATGGAGGGTGAAGCTGGAGACCAGGGGCCGTATGTATAAAGCCACTCAGAGTAAATTTTTTGTCTTAAGTGTGTAAAAATTCTAAGAATGATGTCATTTTACCCTTATTCTTAAGAATAAGTGTGATTCATAAAGGTTCCAAAGTATTAAGACTAGGTCTCAGCTGGAGAGGTCTCCTAACCAGTTAGGAGTAACAAGAAGGCAGCAGAGAGGAGGAGGCCGCGCAGTTTCCAACAACGTAAGAATGTGTTGGAATTATATGATGACAGAGAGTTGATCAAATGATACAGGCTTGATCGTCAGGGTATTCTTTTTGTTACTGACCTAGTCAGAAATTCAATAACTTCTCCCACTGTAAGAAACAATGCTTTAACTGCAGAAATGAAAGTTATAATGACTCTGCATTTCTTGGCGACTGGAAAAATGCAGCAATGCACCAGTGATGACTTAGGGCCATCACAGTCCACGGTTAGCAGGGTCTTAAATACCACTGTTGCTGCACTAACCACACCAGACATAGTAAGGCAGTTCATTGACTTCCCAACTGACCTTCAAACTATACAGCAAAAGCAAACAGATTTTATGAGGATTGCAGGTTTCCCTGGAGTTGTTGGAACCATCAATGGCATCCATGTATGCATCATTTCTCCAACTGTAAATGAGGAGACATACATCAATCGAAAAGGATTCCACAGCATCAATGTTCAAGTCGTATTTGATGCCAATTACAAGATCCTCGATCTTGTGCCAAAATGGCCAGGGTCAACACATGATTCTCGGGTTCTTTTCCAGAGTGGCCTCACTGGGTTATTCGAACAAAATTATGTTTGCCCTGGATGTCATCTGCTGGGAGACTCAGGTTACCCTTTAAAACAAGGGTCTCACCCCTTACAGAAGACCTCAAGGAGAACAGCAGCTCAATTATAACAGGTACTGTACTGGACTGAACTGTAGACAAGATACCAATTTTGTTCAATGAGTGCATTCTTGACTTATCTGACCTATGTTCTTTTATTGTTTTTGCGTCATGAAGAGCACACAAAGTAACAAGAGCCGTGGTGGAGAGAGGAATTGGACAGCTGAAAAGAAGATTCCATGTCCTTCATGGAGAGATTCGACATTCACCTGAGCGTGCTTGTCGCATTATTATGGCTTGTGGCATTATGACCCAATATTTGCAAAGCTCGTAACCTGCCATTACTTGATGATGACGATGAAAATGACGATCATGGTGATGATGATCATGATTATGATGAGAATGATGACAATACCACCGAACACACATTACAAAGCATTTCGGGGAGAGCATCACTAAGGGACTGCTTTGCTAACTCACATTTTGGGTAAGCAAACTTGTAGACAGTAAGTAACAACAAACTAATTTTTCCTTACACAATTTTATCACACAAAGCACATGTACAATCATTGAGTATTCTTAATTATTTTAATTATGTTTTAGTGCATTATATTCATTTTGAATTTCCAGGACCTTAATTTGCAATTTGAGCTTTTTTCTTTTAAGGAACTCAATGTCATCCTCAGTGGCTGCGCCCTGTGCAAATCCAGTGTCTTGTGAGGCAGAAGGCTCATCTGGAGAACACAGGGAGATGTCCTGAGATGATGCAGGAGAAGATGCATCTGATGTACTGGCTCCAGAGTTATCCACACTACATTCACATGCAGAAAATATTAAACAGTGCAAACATGTTTATTCAATTCGATGTGGTGATTGAAATACTATCAATTTATTAAAAAAGCACATTACATGCATATATTATTACATGCATAATTTTCTTACCATCTTTTTAACTCCTTCAGTTTGAGAAATACAGGGTCTGGGGCACCTGTTTGACAAGAACTCAGCTGCTGACCACATGGAGACAATCATTTAATATAAAATGGTTTAATAAGCTAAAATAAAATGTACCAGTGGCTCGCATGCTTTCTTTATATGCTGCAATTTCCTTGCGTGTTGTTACCAACACATTGTACCACCTTTTCTCACAATCCTCTGCTGAACGTCTTGTCCGAGGAAATGCTGCATTTACTGTCAGTACAATCTGTTGCCATGCATTTTTTTCTCCTTGCTTGTTAAAGTCGGACTGAATTTTCCTCTTATCACGTCCTTCCATTTAAGGACTGACTGCACTAAAAGAAGATTTTCTTCCTTGGACCATTTTGGTTTTCTTTTTGCATCCATTTTTTAACAATTTGCAACTTTTGTCTTTCCTTTATATACAGCTGTGAGTGCAATTTTGAATTATGTGATTCATCAGCTTAATTACTTAAATAGCATCACATTTTTCCATTTAAATAATGTGTTGAAACTCAATTAAAATTGTGTGAAATAAATGCATGTACTTATTTGTAATTTTTTTGCACAAAGCAAAAACTAATTATTCTAAATAAATTGAAATATTGAAATAATTGTTATGTCTTCATTAAATAATGCATTAATTGTGTCATGCTGCTGTGACCTCACCCTTGCAGGCTCACTATTGGCTGATTCAGAGGTTCAGGGCAGCCATTTTGGGTTCACATCATTGTAGTCCTTAGTTCACAGCACTTAAGTCCCACTTAAGTCAGCACTTAAGAATCAGTCTTATACTTTACTGAAAGTTGCTTTTAGCTGCTTTATAAAAGTCTCCTTCTCTTAGAAAAGTCCTACTCTTTACTAAGTATAAGTCAAAGCTTAAGACTATTCTTAAGAGCATTTCTTAGAAGTTTTATACATTTATCAAGGTTCTCAAAGTGCCATTTTAGTCTTAAGTGCGGAGAATTCATTAAATTTTACATTACTTTCAAACTTAAGTATAAAAGCAAGTCATCAAGTTTCTTAAAGCTAAGAAACACCCTTACTCTCCCAGTTATTTAAGACTGCTCGAGAGGTCTCTCAAGTGGTCAGGAGTTGCTAGCAGGGGCTTGTGATGGTGCTGAGGAGACAGAGACAGTCTAGCGCAAGTATTATGCTCTTTAAAAACACTCCTGTTATAATCATTGAAGCTACCTACACTGTATCATGAATAAATCTCTTGCCCCTTATTTACTCTGCACACGTTTGCGGTGTGTTACGGCTTCGACACGGTCACCGGAACTGATCACAGCTACTCAGCAGTTTCTGAAGTGTCTCTCCGCGCTGCATCACTAAAGATACGCGCCTATATTTTTAGACGGATAATAATAATAATATTCGTCTTGTTGTCGTCAAAGAAATCAGCAACAGGCGATATCTCTGAGTCTGACTATCGTCGATATATGATACTGTATAACTCCTATTAGGATAACCATTCAGTGTGAATTTATCTGAAAATATTCTTAAATAAGGAAATCTATTCAGTGATTGGTCCATGCGTATTTCGTCATCCAAAATCCTGTTTGTGGCACAGCAAAGTGTCATGAATCAACTTTAAGACTGACACATAAAATTTAGTCCTACACTTTGCTTAAATTACGACTGAGATGCTTGATAACTTTGTGCAGCTTTGAGCCAAGAATTTTTTTTTCACGTAAATCAATTCTTAGCAGTGTTCTTGAGAGTAATTCTCAGAGGCTTGATAAATATGGGCCCTGGAAGCCCAAGGCAAATCTGAACAGACTTCTGAACACAGCTCTCTGTAATTATCATGTGCTACTGAAGAGATTAATTAGCTGGTTCAGATATGTTTGATCAGGGTTGGAGCTGAACTTTGCGGGATGGTAGAGCTCCAGGAACAGGATTGGGCATCCCTGCAATAAGGAGAATATATATATATATAATTAATCAAGTACAAACATTGATTCAAGGTGTTTATTGGAGATATTAAATAATAGTCCTTAGTGATAGGATCATGGTTAATGAATTGAATGAAGTGAATTATACAGAAATCCTAAAAAAAAAAAAAAAAAAAAAGGTTTATTGAGTTCAAATGGTGGCTCTGTTTTAACCTGAAAAATTCAGCAACATTCACACTGCAATAATATTTGTTCTGTATTAGAATATCTGCAAGACAAATTAATAATACCAGATGTAGATAGGATACAAACAAGATGGCTGGCCATCCTTAAAATGTCTGGTAAATGGAGATTTGCAACAACATCTGTGCAGAGAGAACTGCAATGTTCATTGATACAAGTACAAAGTTATCTGCTGGTTTTACCAATATACTGCAGACCACATGGACAAGTCAAAAGATAAACCACACCGGTAGAGCTACAAGTTATAAAACAAGTCATTCTGTGTTATTTTTAGTCATACAACTAACAAAAGTAGCAACCTTTTTAGAATTGTGACAAGACTAACAATGTCTGATGAATGCTATTTACACTAAAAGTGAAAATAGCAGTATTTTTTAATGATAACTTATTTACACTAAGTGCAAATAGATAAAGATTCTATTTACATTGTTAAAACAGGAAGATTTTCTGCTATTTAAACTACTTATTGCAAATAGTAGCAATTATCTGCACCTCAGTATTGCAGTACACTCCCTCTGGAGTCTAAGGGTATTTTTGGGGCCTGGAGAAGTTTTGTCATGCCCTGACATTTGTGCTTTTTTCAGTTTCTTATAAATATCTAAATGGCTAAAGTCTAATCTCACTGTAATCAGCACAAACTCGGCTATAATAATATGTGAGCAGCATGTATGTACATGATTGTGTTTTTGAGAAAAAAAAATGTTATGCGTGGTTAGTGAAAAAACTAAAAATGTTAAATCACTTGAATAAGGCAATAAAACACATACAGAAAATTGGTTCCCGGGACTTTTGAGAACTGGAGCTTGTAGCCTAGAATTTTTCTTTCTATGTGAAAATCATCTTGTTTACTCACTCACAGAAAACAATATATTGATTTAAATTTTCTAAGACACTTTTTGTTGGTAAAAGTCATATGCGAGTAGGCGTCAACTATCATGAATTCACACCTGAGAAGACAAAGACCTGCATAATGAGCTGCATAATGAGCCATTCAGTCAGCTGTGGCACTGAGAGCAATGAGTTACAAGAAAGAATGTGAGGACAAAATAAATGTATATCATTTTATGTTTGTAGTTTATTTAGAATATATTTAATTATCCCACAACATAATTTAATATTCACTGGCAAGTGCAGTTAAATTTATTAGGAACAATCAAAGCTGACTTTCAAACTGAATTTTTTGCATCATTACTCCAGTCACACAATCCTTCAGAAATCCTTTTAACAATCTTATTTTCTAAAAAAAAAAAAAAAAAAACATTTATTGTTATTATTATCATTATTATCATTATTATTATTAATGTTGAAAAGAGCTGAGAATATTTTTTTTTAGGGATAAATTGAAAGAACAGCAATGATTGTTACATTTGTTACAGTTACATTTATTGTTACATTTATATTATTTACATCAAGCTTTTGAATGGTATAGTAGTGTATATTGTTATTGAAACTTCATAATATTTCACTTGATTATACATTTAGTCAGGAATTATAGTTTGGAAAAAGTCTTTGGAAAAAGTCTAACTAGTAAAATGTTTACACGTTATGTGAAAACTAGTACAAGTATATAAATAAATAAAAAGAGACTTACTCATGTTTATGATCTCTGCTGAATAAAGTGCTTCATTCTTTTTTTCTGAGGAAACCCAACTCTCAAATCCTCAACCACATCACATCTTTTTGGGGTGAATTATGTCTTATTCCTCTCATCGCGAAGCAAACAGTAAAATAATAAAAACTTGAAGGACAGTCTCGCTGCGTTGTCTTCTGTTGTGTGGGCGTATTCAAGCCGCGCGCTTCAGTGAAACATTTGAATCTCAAAAGCGCGCTCGGCGCAGGGGGCGTGGTCGCATTAGAAGATAATGAAGGGAGACGTGAAAAACGGACATCGCGTTGTTTTCATATGGATTACTTTATCACAGAATATTTGTTTTCGGCAACAATTGTTTATTTTAAAAGTAGACATGTCAGGCTTTCTATAGATATCTCTCTCATGTCTCTTCGTTGAGTATTCACTGAGTTACAGTTCATTTTAATGACGCATTTGTAACTGAAGATCAGCGCAGACAAAGGCTGCAGACAGCACTCCTTGTTTGTTAACTTTATTTTATACGTGCACAAAGTTTTGTTGTTATTATGTCTGTATACAAAAAAAAGTAGACCCTTTACAGATTCGATTGATGTATTGCTCTTATCTGTACGATCAAAACTGAAAGTGTAATTTAAGTTCTTTTCGGGGTAATCAGGAGAAAATACCCCAAAACGCGTATACGCGTTAATCGACTCCAGAGGGTTAAAACAGGAAGATTTTCTGCTATTTAAACTACTTATTGCAAATAGTAGCAATTATCTGCACCTCAGTATTGCAGTACATTATAAATCAATACGCAATAATGATGTATTGAGTGTAAATTATCATTTTATTTCAAATTATTAAATGGATGCCACCTTATTGGGACAATAAAGTCCTCACTACACCTACCCTAACCCTACCTGATGCTTTATTTTCAACTTTTTGATTATTTGCTTCATTTTTATTGAAAATAAATGCCTTTCCAATGCAATATGAGATTTAAAAAAGGGAGAAAAAAAGTTCAGCAAAAGTTGGGTTAGAACTCGGGTCGATTGCGTCAAAAACATAGACTGTAAAAAAGATGGACGACACGTCTCCTATTCCTTCCACTATAGAAAAGTGAAGCCAAAGCATCTCAGTATGGCCGCTGCCATCTTGAGTAAATGACACAATTTGGAGCCAGAGTCTGTGCAGTAGAGATTCGTTTGGAGGCAGAGTGAGGTGGAGATGTTTTTATAGCATTAAATTACCAGCTAAAATCAAACTTATAACAAAAACAAACAATTTAACATATATCAGCATGATAACAACTATGAAGGTAAAATGATGTCATAAAAATTTGCATGCGCAGGGTAATATTTGTGAAAGTGTACGTGTTATTGCAAGCATAAAATAAATTCGCATTCGCAAAATAAGTTTTGTAAAGGTGTAAATCAAGTTATTAACTCAAGAAAACAGGACTTGCATCATTTTACTATGTTTCGTAAGTGTAAATCATGTGTTGAAAAACTGCAACTTCATATTAATTTGAAATAAATATGATCTGTATTCTTCTGACCTACGTTTTTTCTGCGCTTACAGTTTTGGCATGTTTTTTGCGCTGAAATGCGGCCAAAAGCTTTGCAAGTCTGTAAACGGCAATTTGCAAGCAAAAACAGTGGTGTTAAAAACAATAAAACGGATTCACTCTGAAGAATATGTCTCCGAGTGTAAAATAAAGCTGTTACAAAGATGTAAACAATGTGTTGCGTACGCAGGGCAAAACTTTTCCTGCAATAACCCGATATCTGCTGCACTGTCTTTCTTCTACCTGCGCTTGCAGTTTTGGCACGATACTCTCACTTACTGGAGTTTGCAAGCGTGAGTGGGAAGGCGGGACATATTTCTTGTAACCAATCAAACGAGATTCTTGTTGACTCTTTGTTTTCTATTATATGATTGGCTCAATAACGCGCCAGGAAGACGTCACTTGCGTCATTTCGGCTCAGCATCGTCCTCGCGGCAGCAGGAATGGTACTTTAATGCACTGCACAAACAGACAAATATAGAGATTTCACAATCATTTAACCATGGTTTATGTCTTATTAATTACCACTGGCTTAACTGTAGTAAAACCATAATGGCTGGTATACCACTTATGTTGAAATGTGTAGATCATATATCTGCTTACACCACTGAACTGATGCTACATTCAGTAAATAAAACTGTTTATATCTCTGATAATTAACATTGTAATTCTTGTTGTCTTTTAAGGAAGTGTTGATGGATGCTATATTGGATAGGCTCCATTCTCGGCTGTCCCATCTGCTTAATCGACCATCTATTGATTTGGACTTTTTGGAGTTTACCTGTACCCAGGAGTTAGTTTTTTTAAATGCACTCTCAAGTCAGGAAAATTTTCCACTTGCTGTAATGGAGGGACTCAGAGAGGTTATTCAGATTATTGGTGAGTTTAACCACAGGCAACAGTGAACTCACAACACTGTGAACTTTGAATCTGGCAAGGTTGGGCGGCCAAGAGTACTGTTACCAGAAGAACGTCTGAGGGATCTAATTGCCATGTCTCTACCAGAGCCCTGCATTGCAAAATTGCTAGGAGTGAGCACAAGGACCATACAACGGAGAATGTCGGAAATAGGGTTGGCAGTGAGAGACACATACTGTAGTGTTTTGGATGAGGAGCTGGATGCGTTAGTGTCAACAGTAAAATCTAGAAACCCTTATGCTGGATATAGAATGATGAAGGGTTTGCTGCAGGCAATGGGGCATGGAGTGCAGTGGGAAAGAATCCGGGAATCCATGCACCAAGTTGATAGTGCAGGCATTATTTCTAGGCTGACACAGTTAGGGTGTGTTGTTCAACTGTAATATTTACTGAAATTATATAAAATTTATTGACTACATTTTATTGATTTGCACAGAAAATACCGGACATTGGCTTCCTAAACAATTTTAATCTTTGTTTTACTAAGTCAAAGTTAAAGATATACAAATTACTCAGAATAATCGTATGTATAATATGTATAATATGTTATATGTATAATAATATGTATAATATATTGAATATATTGAATCACAAAAAAAGACTTTAGCTGGGTTTACCCTTGCAGAGTTTCCCATTTCATATTGTATTGATATCAGAATCACACACTCTAGACTAAAACTGCCTATTTTTCAAATGTTACACAGATCATGTACCTAGATGTTGCAACCAATAATCTGGCTTCAACCACCCTGTACTTTTTCCAGCATTCTGTTCAAAGATTTGGTCTTCCACTTTGGTAAATATGGCCTATAATTAATTTGCTTATCTGTTAGAGCAGGGTGCCAGAGCCTGCACTAATATACTATCCTGAACATATACATCAACTGGTTCAACATTGTTTTACTAGTGGAGGATAAACTAGTCTGTTGACTAACAGGCTTTGACATGCCTGTGTGAGAGTGTAGTGATGTCTTTCAAACTGACAACTGCAATCACATACTTTATATTTTATTAGAAGTAAAACTGGTATTTGTACTAGTGTAAATGAATGGTTGTTGTAAAATAGCCACATTTAAAATGTTTTATGTACATATTTTTTTTAGGGTCAGGGGAGACCAAGGGGTTGAAAATGTAGAAGTGGCCCATATGATGTTCTCTGTTCGAGCTACAGGAAGAAGCAGCTTCATTGCAGGGAAGAGTGTCCACAACCAAAGGTGAGACTGTTACACTTAACTAGTGGTTCTCAAACTGGGGGTCTCTCAAGATTAGATTAGATTAGATTCAACTTTATTGTCATTGCACATGTAAGGTACAACGCAACGAAATGCAGTTAGCATCTAACTGTGTACTGTGAACATACTATACAGATGGATTATGTAATAAGTGTATGTACACTGTAAGCAGAAACTATGAACATATGAACATCATTTACACTAGAGCAATGGACAGTAAAAGTGCATAGAAAATTTTCAGTGTGCAAATGGATTACTCAGTATTCTGGATGAACAGACAGTAGTTCAAGTAATAACAAGTGAACTGTTTTTGTTTGTTTGTTTGTAAGCCAGATGTAGTGTTGAGGAGGAGTGAGGAGTCTGTGTGTATGGTGTGTGTGTGTGTATGTGTGTGTGTGGGGGGGTGGGGTGTTGGGGGTGTCAGAGGGCAGAATTCTGTCAGGAGAGAGCTGTAGGGAAAAAGCTATTCCTGAGTCTGCTGGTTCTTGTCCGGAGGCTCTTGAAGCGCCTCCCGGAGGGCAGGAGGTTAAACAGTCTATGGTCAGGGTAAGAGGAGTCCTTAAGAATGCTGCGAGCTCGACGTAGACAGCGTTTCCTCTGGATGTCCTCAATAGCAGGAAGTTGTGTCCCTGTGATGTGTTGGGCGGTTTTCACCCCCCTTTGCAGTGCCTTGCGGTCAGCAACTGAGCAGTTTCCATACCAGACTGTGATAAAACTGGTCAGGATGCTCTTGATTGCACACCGGTAAAAGTTCACCAGGATGGCTGAAGACAGGTGGATAGATCGGTTTTTGTGGCATTTTATGAAATATAGAAATTTATCAAATTTTGTGCTATCAAACATCAGAAAAGTGAGGACACCAACCAAAATAACTGATGTTAAAGCATTGTATAATTCAACATGTTTTTTTTTTTTTTTTGATTATAAGTCTTCATCCCTGCCTTACAACAACAAAAAGTTTGAGAACCACTGCATTTAACAAATTATTCAGTGCATTGCATTTGTAACTAAACATTTAATACATTACCAGAATAGAGAGGCTCTGGAGAGATATATGGGTTGCAGTCACAAACATCTACTACAATGTGCTTCATCAGTTGGAGGAAGAAGGGCAGCTGGATACGTCAAAGCATAGCCTTCCAGAATGTTCATTCCACGACTGCAAGCTCATCTGGACACCTTTCATGATGGATGGGACAATCACCCTCTAAGTACAGAGGGAAATCTGACTCCAAATCAGCTGTGGGAGGTGGGAGGACATCAGGTCTCGAGTCTTCTAGAAAATTAGGTGTTGTATGTTCTATGAATGCACGTCTCCTAACATTTAATATAATTGAAAATTAACAAAGTAAAAAAGTTTCACATATTGCATGACTACATTACATGACTATTTCAGTTATTATTGTGTGATAAAAGTTAAGATATATTTTATCTCCTTGACATAGGACATCCACATTCCCTTGATTGACTGGGAAAGCAGTGGCCTACCACAAGAACCTAACTCAGGCATCTGAGTACCAGAAATAGAGTTTCCACTAACTGCAGAGGCAGAAGGGGAACTTAGGGTTGCGATAGATCCGATGTGACCACCAGATTGTTTTGGCAGTGACATTTATATTTCAGTTGTAGACTATGTGCAACAGCATTTCTCTGTTTATATGTAAAGAATGTGAGTTCAAGAAAAAAATCTGGTATTTCATAAAACTGTACGCCTTAACATCTGCATAATGTCTGAATGCAGTTTAAATGAAATAAAGTTTTTGAAATATTTTATTTTGTTAGTTGTACATTATGCTGCACAACATATTAACATTCATTCATAATGAACAATAACATGTAGTCACAGAAATGTATTTTTAGCTATTCACAGTTCTGCTACTGCCTAGTAAATGATTGAGCCAGAACAGCATAAACAGGTGAGGATCTTTGTAGATCTTCAAACAATTTCTTCCTGAGTAACATTTATGCTAAAGATTAGCAAATTGATGAACTGGCCAATTTATGTGATGTGAATCACAATAATAACACTGACATGAAAATGAATGTATTTTTAAACATATTAGGCCATTTAACATTAATGATTGTTTTGGAACAGTCTTATCAGGTGGGGTTGTTTGTAGAACAAAATCTGCAATCTAGCACATTATGAATGTTTTACAAACTAGGAACCTTACACTAATTCATAAGTGGCACAGATTGTCCCCTTTAGATTAAACCAAATCCAGTATCACATGTTGCAATACAGGCTTCCAGATCCATAGTAAACTCCTGAAATGTACTGAAGTGGCCAGGCAGTCAGGATTTGAAAGCATGTTGATGATCTTGGATGATCAGCACAGATCACTTTAACCTTCATGCCAGCTGAAGGAAGCTCCCATCCAACCCAGAACTTCACAAGTTGTTGAAGTTTGCCTACACATGCTAAGACAGAAAACCAAAAGTTCTATTTTGAATAAATTGTTGTTTTTTTTAACTTTTTTTTTTTTATTTATGGAACACAGGTTCCAAAAAATATTAAGCAGCACAACAGTTGATAATATTATCAACACTGATAATAACTCAGCATATTAGAATGATGTTCTGAGTAATGATGCTGAAAATACAGTGCTGCGTCACAGAAGTAAATTAATAAAAATGATATTTAAAAGTATAATAAGAAAGGAAACCAATATTAGAAATTGCAATAATATTTCACAATATTACTATTTGTGTGTATTTTTGATCAACTAAATACAACCTTGATGAGCATAAGAGACTCCATTAAAAAACATTACAAATCTAAACGATATATACCCATATATATATATGTATGTATGTATACAATATATTTCACCTATATAAATTCTCTTGTCTTAAGATTTTTTGTATGTTCTGTACATTATTCTTTCTCTTTTCTGCATTTCACCTCTGCTGTAGTTTATTTCTAATAAATCTGACATTGTATACTACGTATTATTGGCTCTGTGACACATTGTTTATTTTTCCTATACTCTTCCATGCTGATGACCGTGCAGCAGAGTTGGAGCAGACCTCTTGTTGAAGAACTTCTCCAGGCACTATGAACCATCTGACTAGTAAGTAAAACCTCAAACATTCAAAAGTTTATTAGATATTAAAAATATATATATATATATCAAATATTTTTTGAGGCCTGTATGTCTTACAAGACCATCCTGTTTAACACTGCACTGAGGACACTACAACCAGAGAGGTACAACATAATTCAAAATGAGACACAGATGATAATAAGAAAGTGCATTGAAATGAAAATTAATACTGGTAAGACAGAACCGAGTACTGTGACTGTGCCTCACTTCAAAGTGAAACAGTCTGTAATGGTCATCTGCCATGCCAGATCGATGGTGCAGGTGGGAATTAGTACGATTTTCTAAACTTTAAATGTTGTAAAGTGTTTGTTCAAGTAGACTTTGTTGCTTGTGGAAACCTCACACAAGCCTGAAAGGTGCTTTAAACTTAAAATCTTATTTGCACTCTTGAAAACTTCACCAAAGACTAAATTTCAGTCCAGCAGAATTTTTCTGCACACTTCACCACCAAGATCAAAATGAGCATTGTGAATGTAAAAGCTTCACATTACATTTATAACAACCATTGTTAATATTTGAATTATATTGAATTATATTATGCCTTGATAGTGGACAATACCGGATTTTTTGACCAAACATATTTAGGGTTCAGATCGCGCTATACGTGGAGAATAATGCACATTTTTTTTAAAAAAATGGCATTTATCAGTTTTTGCAAATGAACTTTTCACACTTGCCATACTCCAACATGGTGAACGCACTGACCAAACAAAACAAAATTGGTGGCAGTGTGAAATGACCATAATGCTGTTTGTTAGGTGTGAGATTCTTTAAACCCGGTTTGCTATAATACACCTATTCAGAAGTGCAACAGTGTGAATCACAATTTCCCCCACATTTGCTGTATATCCATAAAGTCATATCTATTGCCGCATTTCCACCGAAATTACCCGGAACAATTGTAC